>NW_028277040.1:9321111-9621666 GCF_059951505.1 Python bivittatus
ATTAAGCCCCAAATCTCCTGCACAGCCATGTGGAAGGAAGTTTAAATTCTCATTTATCATCACTAGTTTATATGCCACCAGTTTCAGAGAGGAAGGACAATGTCTACTGGAAAATACAAAAATGAACATCGTGAAATCACCCCTAACAAGGGAGGAGGGGGCAAAGTATAGGATGAGAAGAAGGGCTCTAATATTCCCTCCATTATCTATAGAAAATTGTATAAACTTTTCTTGATACTATACAACAAAATATGTCAGCAACCAAATTACTGTAGCTAGCAGCACTTTTTTAGAACATCCAACAATCAAAAGCTCATGATCTTGTTTTGTATTAAATATTTAGTCCCAGGATGAGCAATCTCCAGCTCCTGAGCCGCCATTGTGTGATCTTTGATGCCTACTGTAATCATGATAGTTGAATACTGACAGCATAGTTTCTTGGTATTTGGGGATGGGAAGCCCAGAAAAAAATATCCTAAGGCCTAAAAGAAAGGTATACTAAAAACAAAAACAAACAAAAACCACCAAGGACCACCACCCCAAAACTTCTCCCTGATGCCTGTCCCACAAACATATGATTTTACAACCCTTGGCTTTCCAAACTGTTAGAATTGCAGCCATTGGCGACCAAAAGATTGCCCATCCCTGTTCTAACTTCTCTGCAAAGATAATGTCAAAATAATAATAGAAGAATCTCTCTGAAATCCTCAAAAGGCAGAACTGAACTGGATGAATTAGAAATTAACATGAACCAGAAAGAGAACTACAGTTGGGACAAAAAAGGAATTTTGAACCACTAAAATGGGGCATAGTGGAACATGTTTAATTCAGGATAGAGCCTTGATTGAGCAGGGCCCAATGCATAAGTTGCATTTTTAGTTAATGTTCCACCTTTCCATCTTCTTCCCATTACTGTACTTGATTTTCCACAGCTCCAAGTGTTCCAGACTCACGCATATGACCATCCAGTTCAAAACTGGAAAGGAGAAAAAGGGGTACAGTGTAGAGCTCAAGAAAATGGGCCAACATACTCTGGTCAAGTTACACACAGGCAGCATAAAATAAAGAAAGTAAGAAGCCATTAGGGCATCTGGAATTCTTTCTAACCTTTTTACTAACAGTGGCCGTAGGTGGTATATGCATTTTCTTCTGTATAATGAAGTAACATGTTGTCTCTTTGTGTGTTTACACTTTCTATAACTAATCATAGTGTATGCATACATATTACCTATATGTCTGTGTCTTGTGTGTATGAGAGAGAGACAGAGACAGTATACTCAGGTGTGTGTGTTTACATGTTGTTTGTGTGTCTGTGAGGGTCAAATCTGGGTGGGTGCAAATGTGTTGACCTGGCTATATGTCTGTGTGTGTGCGCGTTTCTGCTCTTCTCTTGTGTTGTGTTTGTGTTTTACTGAATGTGCAGACTGGGAAACACAGGGTGAGGTGCATATGCTCCATTACACTTAACATGTTAGAAGGAGGGATGGGGAGCTTAGAATGAGCATTTGGCAGTATTCTGACCCACTGCCTGAATGCCTCTTCCCTATGGGTGCAGTGAGGAATTTGTTCTCTTCTGTTTATTAAAAGAATCACACAAAAGCATATGAAATAAGCAACATAATGATGCAGGGTAGAAACCTTCTATTCAAATTCCTGTGTTCCAGGCTGCATTTTTCACACTCAGCTGCAATTGGTCTCTGAATAGCATGTTGGGAAATGCACTTTAAAACATGGACAAATAAATTAATTTGATAATAGAACATCTTTTGTCAAACTGAAACTTTCAATTGGCTGCCATCCCAATTTTGATTTTTCTGACCTAGCCAGTCAGGATTCTCTGCCAATTGAGGATAATCAATCCTTGTTGGGGTAGCCCAGGGATCCTCCTGCCTCCACTTCCCCATGAACATTTTTTATAGTTCTACAAACGGTGAGGTTCCCCAAGCCTGATGTTATCTCCCAGTTATGAATGAATGGCTGGCTTGTCTATGATAAGAGCTGATCTCAGAAAAGGGAGTTTGTTACTGGATTTGATTTGAGAAAGTATTAACACAATTTAGAAATGGAAATTTTATTTATTTAACTTTAAAATATGTCTGTCTAGGTGGAAGTGCAGACTAACCTTTATTGACAATAAACCAAAGAAACGCAGGCCAAATCACATTTACATGAGGGAACAATATACATTATAGACATTTACCTCTTTTTAAGAATCAGCCCCCCCAAACCACATCCTTTCCTTCCATAAACACTCACAGATTTTCATGCAATAAATTGATAAACAAAGGATGTCCAAACACACAAATTTGCAGAATTAGTTTTTTGTGCACACATTTTAAAAAAATATACATTTATTTATGAATTTATTTATAAATTTCTAAGCTGCTTCAGTCAAGAATATATATTTTGACCTGACCATTTCTATTGTTCACCTGGGTTGCAACTTTTGACATCTCTCCTCCTCACCCCCTTGCTGGACTTGAGTGCTACCAGGATAATCATACAAGCATATGAGCAGTAGGGCAAAACAAGTGAATAAGAAGCTGACAGCAGGCTTGTACAGGCCTAATCCTTCTACCAAGCATGGACAGAACAACTAACACAGAAGCTTAGCCCTCCCTGCTCTTGCTAGTGCCGCCATCATAGCCAGCAGGGCTGAGCAAGCCAAATAGGGAGTGTATGGATGGACTGGGCCAATTAAGAGTAGGTTAGTTTAGTTCAAGCTATGCAGACATGTCCTTATATATTCAGACACGCACACCCAAAGGCAATCCTAGCAAGCACAGGTATATCATCAGCTTTTGAAAAAGACTGCTAGATTTTATAAACAGCTTCTTTTCTTCTGTTTTCAAAACACCTTCTGCTATTAATTAGAAAAGGACATCTGGATTTTCCAGATGATCAGTACTGACAGCAGGAAGATATTAAATATTGGCTTACTATCCAATGTGTGGTAGTTCCTATGGACTATAAGTTATACCTGGCTATTTGATGTGGTACTTAACTGAGCTGTACTTCAGAATGTTTCAGGCACCTCCAGAGGGTTTAGAGACCCAGTGCTGCAATCATCCTTAAGCCATAAACATGCCTGCTATCAGTTTATGTTGCTTTTCTGTGCCAAGTTGCAAGAAACGTATATGTACACTGCTACCACCCACACCCACTCACACACCCACAAGCACTTGTAAAGAAAACAACAGTCTAGCATTGATGGGGAAGGTAAATTTCAGCATTCTGTCCTCATGGTGGCATTAAAACAGGTTTTATCACCCTGCTTTTTCCATTGATCTAGTAATCATCAACTCTTTGTGGTTTTACTCAGAACCAGATTTATGGATAAAAGCTCCATGAAAGTAAAGAATATACTGTATGAAGGGCATAGAATTTATTCTAATATTTCCACTTCATAGTTTATGAGCTCCCCTCATAAATGTTTGGTACTGTTGCTACTTTATTCATTTTATGCAAAGTGAAGCAACTTCAGCATTCCGTGCCAAAATTTCTAGTTTCAACAGATTGAAATCCACACCAGAGGGAGAGGGAGGAAGATTGCCAATAGATGACTGGAAGCTGGTGTGAGAATAGATGCCATAGTTTAAGGTAAAGGAGCACTCAGAAATAGCAATCCAGTCATGTCATCTATTTTGCTTGTATAATCAGGGCTGCTTCAGAGCAACCTACCATGGAGCAATTCATTTCTGAATAGCAGGTTAGTAATTTGTTTTGAATTGCAGACAGCTATGGAGCAATGAGTTCGGAACCTAATAGCATGGATCAATTGTGCAGTGTAATTACAGTCTAATGCAGTGGTTTAGAAACACTGGTCTAATAAGTAAGATAGACAAGGGGCAGCGCTTACAAAAGTTGAGAACGGAGGAAGTATTTACATCAGATGTACAGATGTAAAGGCTGTATGTCCACTTACATCCCAGTATATACAATGCAACATTTTGTTTTCCTGGTTTTTGGCCATGAAGCAGCTATCTTATACTGGCCAGACAATTGGCCTATCTAACATGGTTAGTGTTTACACCAGGGATGAATAATTTTCAGTCCAATGGCTGGTGCACCCCAACTCCTTTTTTGTGCCCCCAAAACTGCAACCAAGCATGTCATCAAATTCCAGCAGCCCAATTACTGAAAACGAACAAAACAGTTTTCTAAGATGCCAGTGGTATAGCGCAAGCCCTCAAGTAAATTGAAGGCAGCATAAAAAAAAAAAGTCCCAAACAAAGGAAAAACCAAATTATCCACTAAATTGGGGAGGGGGGGGGTTCCCAGTTCTGCCTGCATGTGAAATACAGCCCTGCTCACTTTGTATCAACATCTGCCTACTGTGGCCCTTAGGCCCACCAAAAACAAACCTGGAGTTTTTTAAGTGCCATACAAAGATTAAGAAAAATACACCCCCATTTCTCAAGACTCATACACAAGAATAAGAGAGCAGAAACAATTTACCCTGGCCAAGCCAATGGACTAAGTCAGGCTGCCTCACCTTGCCCTGTTACAATCATGTGAAAACAGCTGCTAACTTCATATGTGTTAGTATTTATCCATTTGCCCAAACACACCAGAAAAATCATTGGGCTCCAAATGTTTGGAGAGAGAACTGCAGAGGATGGGAGTGGTGATCAAAAATGTTCTTGTATAGATGAGAACAGGAGATTGATGACCCTATTTAAACTGTTTGGACAGGCAGATGAACATGGGAGAAGGTGGTCTCCCATATAACCAGTATGAAAACATGTAAGACATTAAAGGTGACAAACAGCACCTTGAATCGCAATCAAAAGCCAACAAGCAACTAATGCAGCTCCCAAGGCAGTGAGGTCACCAGGTATATTGTGTACACCCATCACTGGCCAGGCTGCCACATTTTGTTTGGAAAGCTTTCCAAGGGCAGCCCCATGTAGAATGTAAACTAAGTGGGAGGTAACTAAGGCATGAATGACTGTGAACAAGGCCCCCTAATCCAGGAATGGCTACAAGTGCACAACATGTTCAAGAGACCTCCTGGCCCCAGGTGCCACCTGCTCCTCCAGCAGGAACTGTGAGTCCAGGAAGTTTCCCAAATTGCAAGTCACATCTGAATGGGGGAGCACAACTCCATTCAAAGTCAAAGATGGTACTTCCCTGCAATAACGTGGCCCACAAACCCAAAGCTACTCTATCTTGGAGGGATTTAGTTTGTTCCTCCACATTCAAACCCTGGGTCAGCACTTCCACTGCATTACCTCTTTGGCCTGGGGCTGAGATGTATACCAAGATGTCATCAGCATATTGATGCCGACAGATGACCTTTCCCAGTGGTTTCATGTAGATGTTAAAAGAAGGGGAGAGAGTATACAGCTTAAATCCCTCCACAAAATAGGTCTCTAGGCAGATCTATCACTGACTGCCAGCCCCTCAGAAAGGAAAACCACTGCAAAACAGTACTCCCACTCTGCAGAGGCAGTCCAAAAGGATACTATGGTCAATGGTACTGAAGGCTGCTGAGAGATCAAGGAGGACCAGGAGGACTGCAATTCATCAATTCCTGTCTCTCCAAAGGTCATTCCCAAGTGTGACCAATGTAGTTTCTGTGCAGTACACTGGCCTGAAACCCAGCAGCTAAAGGTCCAAATAATCAATTTCTTCTAAGGACCTCTAGAGTTGCAGGGCCACCATGTTTTATACAACCTTCCTTTAAAAGGGGATGTTGTTAGCAAATGTAAAATTATCCTAAATAGTCAGATTCAATGAAGGCTTCTTGAGCTGGAGGTGCACCACCGCTCTTTCAGAGATAAGACCTCAATAAAACACCATCAAACCCAACCTCCTCCAACCTCACAAGAGGCCTTAAAGAACCATGAAGGCAGTGATCCAACTAAGAAGTGGTGAAGCTAATCCAACTGAGAGTTCTGTTCCTCAGAACTCACAGACTCTAAATGATCCCAGATTACTTCTCAGGCTGAAGCCTCAATTATCTTCATTGGCAATGTCCAGCTAGAGTCCTCCATTCAAATCTGAGTAGCTTTATCCACCGAATGCTGCAAAAATTCTTCACAGCAGCCCTTCAGATTTTTTGGTGATTGTTCCCTTAAAAAGGATGCTGGGTGGCACTCACCACAAACAATAACAGCAGCAAAATATTTCCCTTACGCACTTGAAATGACACTGTGAAGGCTCGAACATGAGGTCTTAACAGTGTCCAGTCAGACTTGAGATAATTCTCCCTCTAGGGATGTTCAAGGCGTTTCTTTTGCTACTTCATGTCCCTGAGCTCATCAGCCATGTTATCTTCCCAGGAGGAGACTTGACTTGGTATTTTGTCTTATATTTTTAAAATGTCTTAATGGATGTTTTTGTTTTAACCCAGTGTTTTTAACTATAACTTTTGATTGTTAACCTCTTTGAGGTCTTTCAATGGGAAGCAATATAGATATATCATTAATAAATTAATGAATACTAACTCAAGGTACATTAGATTTTCAAGGCACAATTCAGAACTTCCTTAACGTGATATTGTATCAGAAGCATAGCTAAGAAATCCTGACCCGTTGTGTAGAAAATGTTTTCTTGGAATTGATGGCAGTATAGCCTCATTTGTTTTTATCTTCCTGTCTATACAACATTGATTGATGGCTTGCTTCAGCTTCCCAAGAAAAGCCACAGAACAAAGTTGGCTATTTTCATCCTGTGAAGAGCCTTTCTCCTAGAACAATAAAATGAAGTTTAAAGTCACAGAAGCAAAAAAGAGCAAAAGCAAAGTTTCACAAGAGATGCTGAATGGTTCCAAATGATCTTAACTTCATAGTTTCAGAAAAAGTAAAATATTTCAGCAGTCCGCTGGTAATTTGGAGTCCAAAGCTTATTGGTTTGCTGCAAAGAAATGCTATCATGTTTACAAGCATCGCTTGAAGAAGAAAATGTTTCTTGGCAGAGATAGGGTACAACAATATTAAACAATGGCAAAAGAAAAACTCAGATAAAACACAATGAAGAGTGGGAAAGAAGAAAGTCCACATCTGACCTGTTCAAGTGAATGAGACAAATTGCTTCCAAAGTGCATTGCATTAAAGCAGATTGTCTTGTAGAAAATACTACATGGGGTTTTAAGAATGGCAAGTCTCCATCTTAAAGAGCCATGTACCTATGTTTCACAAAACATAAAGACAGTGTAATTGCTGCCAAAATATGCTTTCTTACATTTGCCAGAGCAATGTCAGCTATTAAGCAAGCTTTCTTGAGAGCCATTGCACTACTGTCACACCAGATTTGTTCATATGACAGTTTCTATATGCAAGTGCACCTGTGTGTAATCTGTGATGTGGAAGGGAACTTCAGTATCAGTTGTTGTTGTTGTTTAGTCGTTAAGTCGTGTCCGACTCTTCGTGACCCCATGAATCATATTGCGCCAGGCCTTCCTGTCCTTCACTGCCTCCCTGAGTTTGCTCAGTTTCATGCTCATTGCTTCAGTGATGCTATCTAACCACCTCATCCTCTGCCATCCTCTTCTCCTTTTGCCTTCAATCTTTCCCAGCATCAGGGTCTTCTCCAAAGATATCTCTCTTCGCATTAGGTGACCAAAGTATCTGAGCTTGAGCTTCATTATCGATCCTTCCAATGAGCAATCAGGGTTGATTTCCTTTAAGATTGACTGGTTTGACCTCCTAGCAGTCCAGGGGACTCTCAAGAGTCTTCTCCAGCACCACAGTTCAAAGGCATCAATTCTTCGGCGCTCAGCCTTCTTTATGGTCCAGCTCTCACAGCCATACATTACTACTGGAAAAACCATAGCTTTGACTATGTGGATCTTTGTCGGCAAGGTGACATCTCTGCTTTTTAATATGCTATCTAGGCTTGCCATAGCTTTCCTCCCAAGGAGCAAGCGTCTTTTAATTTCATGGCTGCAGTCTCTGTCTGCGGTGATCTTGGAGCCCAAATAAATGAAGTCTGTTACTACTTCCATTTCTACCCCTTCTATTTGCCAGGAATTGATGGGTCCAGATGCCATGATCTTAGTTTTTTTAATGTTGAGTTTCAAGCCAGCTTTCGCACTCTCCTCTTTCACCCTCATCAAGAGGCTCTTTAGTTCTTCTTCACTTTCTGCCATTAGGGTGGTATCGTCTGCATATCTGAGGTTGTTGATGATTCTCCCTGCAATCTTAATTCTGGCTTGTGATTCTTCCAGCCTGGCATTTCTCATGATGTACTCTGCATATAGGTGAAATAAGCAGGGTGACAGTATACAGCCTTGTCGTACACCTTTCCCTATTTTGAACCAATCAGTTGTTCCATGACCGGTTCTAACTGTTGCTTCTTAAAAACCCACCCTTATTCTAAACTAGAATTGGGCACTGCATGTACTTAATACTACAACTTTACTGGTGTCAGCCTCCACATGATTAGTTAAAGCAAAGATTTAGCTAAAGAGAAGGCAACATGTGTCTCAGTTACACAGATCTGAAAGATTTCTTTCATCCCTATTAATCATAATTCATCTTCTCTATGCCTGTCTGAAGAAAAATGCAAAGGAACAAAAATGTATTTCTAATTCTGACCTTGCAAGAATGTAGATCTGAAATACGGAATCTCACTATTCAGATAGCATTAATTCATATCCTTCCAGTATATTTTTAGAGTCCAAAAATAATTTTATTCATTATAGGAAATTCAAGATGAAGGTATTCAGCTTTTGTAAAATAGAAATGTAAAATAAAGAACCTTTCAGTTTGAAGGCAGGTACTAGTTACAGAGAGAACTGAAGTGGTGAAATGGATAAATTGTATGAATATACAGAATGACAAGGTAAAAAGTGTTTGTTGTTTAGCTAACATAGACAGCTGCTGATCACATCTCAATTATCAATTCTCTGTCACAGCACCTGCATCTGGAACACCATCCCCCCGCCCCCCAAGATCCAAATGGCTCCCATCCTGATGACATTCCAAAATCTTTGAAAACCTGGCTGTTCTCCAGTCCTGGGGCTAGGGCGGGTTCCAAGCCTTTGTTGGTTGTTTTCATTATATGTTTTCTGGATGTGCATGGTTCTTTTTGCTTGGTTTTATGGTTCTTTCCTATTTTAATTATAACTATAAATTATAAAAAGTCTGAGCATGAAACTGAGCAAACTCAGGGAGGCAGTGAAGGACAGGAAGGCCTGGCACAATATGGTTCATGGGGTCACGAAGAGTCGGACACGACTTAACAACTGAACAACAACAAAATAAAAAGTCATTTGGAGTTGAGTGGCCTCTAAAATAAATAAATACATAACAGAGGATCCCAGGATGTCTGGTACAAGATTCTGGGATCTCTTCTGGATCAGGATACATTCAGACTTAATTAAGAAGATTTAGGATTTAATAGCTACAACTAGGATTGGGGCAATCTATGCTAGGCAGGGTAGTTTGAGATAACACAGAAATTAACACACATTTGGGCATAGAACTTCCCTAATAAGGATTTCCTTGGAAAGATTACATGAATTGTCTTATTGTGCATAAGCAGCACTTAGTTTTCTGCATATTTGAGAACAATGAGGAATAATCCCCTTAGATAGTCCATAAAGACTTTGGTTTGGCTCATCACATGAGGAATGGGACTTATCAAAAGAAAACAGGTATTTTCTGTATAACCTCTGATGTCGTCCATGTAAGTGGATTTAGGGGAAAGAGGTGGATGTTTATTGTCAGTTGTGAGTTTTCATGACAACATTTTGGCTTGGTCTGTTAATGTTTTTCAAATATAAGCATGTGGGACTGTCCTCTTATAACTTTAGTCTAAGTAGAGTCTGGATGATCTATTATTAAAGGTTTTCCACAGAAAGGGAAAAACAAAGGGTGGGAATCCTTCTCTTTGCCATCTTGCTTTTTTGAGTTACATAGAAACCATTTCCATATCAGCATTTTCCAACAATAGTTTTTCACAGCCATATTCCAAATACATTTGTCTAATATATAAATCAGCTTTCAAACTGCACACATTTAGTAAAACACATAAAATAAATTTTCTGGACCTTTATATTTGGACTGTAATAACTAGCATGTTTTTTTTTCTTTAATATCTGGTTGCAGCAATCCTTGATGTTTTGCCTACACAACCCTCAATGAGGCAGTTTACTATGCATAATTTTTCTTGACACAGAAAAGCCCCAAGCATCATTTATGAGTAGTATCCCAAGTTGATTTTTTTCTTTATCCATAATTTCTTGTCTCCCTCTATCCTAAAACATCAACAAAAAATCCAGAAGCAAATCAAAACAAGTCTAAATTAATTCTGAGAGTTAAAAGGAGTATCCAGTTAAAAAGTCACATTACACATTTAATCCATAAAGAGAAAAAATATAACACACTGCAGGTAAATCTTTTAAGTTACTTGACAAGGAAATAAAAATAATATGCAGAGATTGTAGCTTGACTTTGGAGTAGAACTGTTCCAAGCACCATTCCCACTTGGATTTACCCAGGATACAAACATACCTTAACAGGGTTTCTCTCCCTCTCCCTCTCTTTCTCTCTCTCCAGCCCATGAGTGAGGCTGGTTCACATCACCCTTAGTTGTATCAGCAATAAAGTACCATTTTCCCACTTATTTAATACCACCTAAGTGTTGACTCTGTTAAGCTGTCCCGCATTACCTTGGGAGGAAGTCAGGGGATTAGCAGTGACTTGAAAGAGAGGCAATCAAAGCAGTGCAGAGGTCAGAAATGAGGACAGCAAATTACAGCAAGTATGCTCTTCCACCAATTAAATGATGAGTGGACAGCACTGCCTCAAAAGCAGGGAAAGTCTAGAGCAGTGTTTCTCAACCTTGGCCGCTTGAAGATGTATGGACTTCAACTCTCAGAATTCCCTAGCCAGCCATGCTGCTTCAATTTTGGGAGTTGAAGTCCACACATCTTCAAGTGGCCAACATTGAGAAACACTGTCCTAGAGACACGCAGTTAAATAGTCCATGACAGCCTAAGTCTTTTTTTCCATTGAGGCTGCTGCCTCCACCCCATAATCTGCTGCTTTTTAATGGCAGGACTTTGTAAAGCTGTCCCACATCTCATGAGTTTTTCCCATGCCTCTGGCAAAGTCTCATAAGACTTAGAGAACGCTTATGTAGGCCCTCCTCCTACATGACCTATCCTTAAGGCATTTCCACACTGACCTCATTTTCTCCCCTCACTTCCTCAAAAGCAGCTTGCTCCTCATTTTTGCAGACTTGAAATTCTAAAAATAAGGAACAAAAATCACTGCCATGTTTTGAACTGCATACAGTGGTGCTTAAAAGTTTTGAATTTTCAATATTTCTGCATAAATAGGACCTCAAACATGATCTATTCTCCACACAGATCATAAAACTAGATAAAGAAAACCCAATTAAACAAATGAGCCAAAAACATTATACTTGTTCATTTATTTATTGAGGAAAATGATCCAAAGCTACATATTGGTGTGTGGCAAAAGTATATGCACGTTATATCTTCAAAGTAAAACCAGTGTTTGGAACTACTATATACCATCACAAATACAGTGATACTTTTTCACTGATATGTACTTATTTTGGTAATATTCAGATGGCAGAAGGCAGTATGCTGAGTTGTGCCTGTTTTGCTCATAAAAATAAGCTAGCCTCAGTGATCTTTTTAAAAGTGTTGTAATAATCACTATTTTTTTAATTTACAGATTTTTATAAGACCAATGCAGCTATAGCAAGATTTTCCCATATTCCTAGTAAATCTCCTTCAATAATTGAAGCCCAGACAGACATGGAAGTCTAAGAAAAAATCCAACTAATATTCTGAGGAAACTGTGCTTTTAAAATATTTTTGCTGAATATCACACCATTCCAATTTCCAGCAGACTTCTGATGAAATGCCATTTGTAGATCCACAACAGTACTATGAAAATGCTATTGTCTAAAGCAATATCATAAGAAAATCAACTGAAAGGACTAAGATGTGCATTTTCAAGGCTGATTATGCAAGAATTCAACCAATTTCTCTGTACAGAGAAGTGCAGCGAGCAATTGAATCCAATAATTGAATAATCCACTCAAGAATCAGTGCCATGACAACCACAAACATATCTAGGCAAAGGCTTATACCATGTGGCAAGATAGATGCTGTGAATGCAATATCTGAGGAGACAAATTGAGACAATCAATTCCTGTTATAAACTGTTTTAGTAGTCAGATAAATCCATAATATTCTGAAGTCATACAACAAATCCTACTCTTAGTGAAAAATTCTTTAAATTAAAGGTGAAAGCCTGCAACCCATAGCCCTGCATTCCTCCTCATAAGTCTCAAACCATTCTACAAATCTTGCCAAATGATACTAAAAATTATCTACTTCTCAACAATATCTTCACATAACCTGCACAAAAAATCCTACTCATTTGAAATAGGACCTAAATATACCCTGGAGATTTTCAGCAGATAAGGAAAGGGAAAATATATATAGAAGAGGGAAAGGTAAAGATTATATACTGTACAAAGAAAATGAATAGCCTACAGCTAGCCTAGATCCCACCAACTATCAGATTCAGCTGTGCCCACTTATGGAATGCAGTTGGGCTATGTATGCTTTGAAAATTATTCAGAAGAATCATTTCAGAGTGTGTGGGAGGAATTCAGCACCTCCTTAAAACAGCCACATCTTTTTTTTCAGGGTAAAAATAGAAAAGAATATATGTAGCTCAGAGTTGAACTGTAGAGTACTTGGAGTTCTCTGAGCTTGGTTGTTTTCTTGCAAACATTTTATTACCCAACTAGGTAACATCTTCAGTGCTAGAAAGGAGTGGGGTTTGCTCTCTGTTTATGTACAATAGCTTGCCCTGTTGTTTTTTTTCCTTGGTAGTTCCTAGATTAGGCTGTTGTTTACTGCTTGATTGGTGTTAAACCTGATGTTAATCCCTGCTTATCTGGGTGTTGACTGCTGGCAAGGAGGTGTTCAGGTCTTTTTGTTTCCTTTTTTAGCTTTTTATTGTCTCTTTTGAATGGTGTGTAAATGTTGTTTACCTCTATTGTGTCAGTCTATGGCTGATTTGTCTGCTTCCAGGAATTTCCTCCTGTTTTTGGATTAAGCTTGGTCTTTAGCTTGGTCTTTTGATGTCACAGCACTATTTACATCCATAGACGCAGAACTAGCAAAAAATCCATGGCAGCAGTACTACACAACACTCAACCTAACCAAATACACTAAGACTGAAATCCCCACAGTCATGAACCTCATCAACCTCTGCCTCACTACCTATTTTCAGTTTGATGGACAAATATACCAACAAATCAGAGGAACACCCATGGGATCACCACTCTCAGGATTCATAGCAAAGATTGTAATGCAGCGTATAGAAACTGTATACCACTTCCACGCATACAACCAAAAGTATGGATCCAGTATGTAGATGACACCTTTGTCATAATAATAAAGAAGGAACTAAAAAAGACACATGAAAGAATCAACAACATCTTCAAAGGAATAAGGTTCACAAGGGAAGAAGAAAACAACAACACACTATCCTTCCTGCATATCCACATCAGCAGAGGAAATTATGGCAAATTAGAAACACAGGTCTATCAAAAAACAACACACACAAACCAAGTGCTCCACTACCAAAGTAATAACCCAACCTCCCACAAAAGGAACTGTGTAAGAACATTGTTCAGACGAGCACAAATGCACTGCAGTAACTCAGAACACCGGAAAAAGGAAACAAACTGCCTATACAACACCTTCCAACAAAATGGATACCCATGCAACTTTACCAAAAAGTACCTGACCACTCAACCCACTACAGCACAACCAACACAAGCTATGAAGAGGATAACACTGCCATACATCAGAAACATCTCAGAAACAACTAACAGATTATTACAACCACACAGCATCACCATAGCACACAAACCAACTAAAGCCCTCCGAAACATCTTAAGAACACCAAAAGACCCAGTTGCACAAGAAGAGAAAAAACAGGAGTCATCTACAACATACAGTGTAAGGACTGTAACAGCCACTATGTAGGGTAGACAGGCAGAAGACTAGCAGAGCGCATCCATGAACACCAACTAGCAGTCA
Organism: Python bivittatus; assembly: GCF_059951505.1. Lineage (NCBI taxonomy): Eukaryota > Metazoa > Chordata > Lepidosauria > Squamata > Pythonidae > Python > Python bivittatus. The sequence continues at coordinate 9,335,162 of NW_028277040.1, forward strand.
GAAGACACAATGAAAACTCCTTAATCTCACAACACATGGACAGACTCAACCATAGTTTCAACTGGGAAACTGTGAGCATCCTAGGCCAAGCTAAATCAAAAAATGCTAGGGAATTCCTGGAAGCTTGGCACTCAGACACATTAGCCATCAATAGACACATAGAGATAAAGAATTCCTGGAAGCCTGGTATTCAGACAAGTCAGCCATCAATTTTACTGATGCAAGTTTGCTGAGAAGCTGATTGTTAGAAAGCAGCGTGATACTTACGGATACCTATCACCTTAAATAACTAAATTGACAGATGTGCATAGATAAACTGTAAGCAGGAATAAATTAGAAAACAAAAAAAAAATTATTTGTACTGTTAACTTCAAATCTATTATTTTTTTCAAGCTACAAACTGTAGCTTAACAGTTGTCGTGAATGTTTTTATTTGGAACTGAGTTGAACAATTGGACAGGCTGATTTCCAAGTTGAAAAGCAGAACTGCATTTTTTTTTTCCCCTTTGGACACAGAAGGATATTTGGTTTGAACTGTCTAGATTAATTTAGATCACATGCGCCTAACTTTGGTTGCTGACTTCTTATATATTGTAGTTGTAACAAAATAAATTTTTGCAGGCAAAACCTTTGCAGATTTCATTCAAACCACATATGGAGAAGTTACACATGCATCCAGCATAAACCAGAGTGAAAAAATGACATTGAAATGAGTATTGTTTCATAATTGTTCAATGATGTTGGATGCAAATATCAGTCAGGTGTAACACATGTTTCATCATTTAGTCCCCTTTGCAGATATCTATGGCTGTAAGGCATTAATGTCATAATCTACAAACGCGCCAAAATATGTGCTAAAAAAGCAACAAGAGAGTTGTAGGAGACTGAGAATGATGGGATTAGAGAAGCAGAGGTAATGGCAGGGACATAATAGAAAACAAGGGTAGAAAGACAGACTGTGAAGAATTTGACACATAAGCATAGAAAGCCAAACACTACAGAGCAGCCTTTCCCAGTTGTCCTCCAGCTGTACAACTTCTCCAAAGACTGGCCTCTAGCACATGTTCTAGAATTTCCAGTAAACACATGTAGGGCTAAGACGGGCTCATTTCCTGGCTCTTAGCTGTCCTTCAATATACACATACAGATTCAATCAGCATGAAGCACTGAACCATAACTTAACTCTGTTTAACTACCACAGGCTGGGTTTACACATCAAACTAAGCCATGAACCATGATTTATAGACCATGGTAACTGTGTTTATCCAATATTCTAAGTCACAAACAAGCAAACCACATTCTGATTCAGTGTAGAAAAGAAAACAATATTTTAAAGAGCATTTTGCTGAATATTTTCTAGGTTTTGAGATCAAAATTTAAGAATACTGCAAGTGGGCCTTTTGAATAACATAGCAATCTCATTTATAATTTGGTTCAGTGATGGTGACCTGTTATGTTTCGTTAGATATCCTTTAGATATTTAGCTTCCTTTCACCTAAAGCCACTCCGTTATGGCATCCACTGCCTATATATAACTCAGATGAAATTTACAATTAACTATAATTAAAATTCAATTTTGCGACAGCCATATTGGAATCAGGTTCAGTACATTTATGATGCAAAAAAAAAAAAAACAATACAGCAGAAGCTTATTTTGGATTGGTCTGATCTCAGTTAGCACCAAGTAGATCAATATGCTAATTCTCCTCATGTATTTCCATCTTAAGCATCAGTGTCCCAAAATGTATTTAATTAATGAATTTAATTACTATGCTGTGCAATAATATGGCTTCAAGACACATACTTGAAGAAACATTGCATTGAGCAGTTGCTTTCTAGAGCCTTTTTTGTGCTTGTGTGTTGAATTCTCAGGATAAAATAAAGGAGAAAAGTGCCTGGCTTGGCTAACATTGTATGAGATGCTTATCTCCAATCCTCTCCATTTACTTCCAACCACAAAGTCTATTTCTTCTTTTAACAGCCACTAGTACAGCCAAATGGAAGCACCGATAATTTTCATCAATCTTTGTTCCTTGTGATAATATCCGAAACCAGTTGTTCTCACTCTCCACAGCATCCACATATTGGTAGCGTTATCTGAACAAAACTGTTAATTATAATTGCTCTCTGACTCAGTCCATGCTGTTCAAGAGAGTGGCAAATCCTACTATATTTCAATTTTGTACTATCTAAATATAGACATCTGACACTTAAGAAAAGTGAAATTCGCCTTGGCCTACGTTACACATGAATGGATTGGCAGAATCCTAATCAAGGTCAAACTAGGTCCCATCTAGACTGAGGAAATGCAGCAAACTTGTTCTTTCACAACAAGATGATATAATGCTTTATGCATTCAGGACTTGCACAGCAAAGTTATGGAACCTTCATATCCATGCTTTCCCTTCCCTCAGTTTATAAGTTATCTTTATTTATTTATTTATGAAATTTGTATGCCATCTGACTCCCAGTGACTCTGGGCAGCTCACAACTAGAACAACAGAAACATAATATTAACCAGTAAAAAATAAAAGATGGCAAGAATGACAAATCAGACAAGAATGAAGCAAATGATCTTCACTCTCCCTCACCATATGCCTGGGTGAAGAGCCAGGTCTTCAATTCAGTTATCTGAGTTAACACATCAAGAAAACATGACACTACTAAAGAAGCTCACTAGCTGGATATCTATGTCATGCTATACCAAAATGTGTTTGTGGCTTAATGTGTTTTTGTTAAACCAGGCTTTGCAATTTGTAAATCAAACACAAAGGCAAGCTGTGTAAACTCAGCCAATTAATAAGCCACAATTAAGGAAAACTTAATTTAGGATGTGTGAATGAGGTCGCTGTGTAAAACCACTATCAGGGATTTTTAACATAACATAAAAATACATACTTTTGTGGTTCATTCTCTTTGGTAGTCACACGTTAATATTTTTCTGCATAACTGTAAAATAAAGTAGGCTTATCAACCTGATGCCTTCTGGATGCTTTGGATTACAAATGCCATCATACACATTCTGTTGTCTTGCTGATTGGAGATATCTGGAAACTACTATCTGAAAACTGCAGGCTTCCGATAACAAACAATATCCCTTCATACACACATCATGCTAAGTCATAATGAAATTTGTCTGATTTAGGCTTAGCGTGCTGTGCTTTGTAAGCCCTGGTTTATTGCTTAATGCATGCATGAATCCAACCCTTTATATCATTGGACTGAAAATATTATTTTAAATATCATTTTGCATAATGTAATACTTTGTAGGTATTGGGATCAGAATTTGAGAATATCACAAGTGGACCTTTTGACTAACAGAGCAACCTCAAACCACAGCCTTGATTTATTACTTGGTACAGTGAAGGTGAGCCATTATGTTTCTTTAGATATCTGTTAGATATTTAGTGTTTTTTAATCTATATCCACTCCATTATGGCATCCATTCAGTACACAGTATATAACTAAGTTATTTCAATTTAGAAAATAGCTGTAATTTATTCAACATCCTTTGATTAGGAAATAGTGCTTAGTATGAGTGAACCTAGCCAAAATCTTGACCTCAGGACAATATTTATATATCTTGTTACGATACTGTACATGACATGCCTCCTTACAGAAACAGCAATCCATTATAAGCATTGATATTTATAATATTTAAGATATCACAGTTCACTCTTTTTCCTAAAACATTTGGGATAGCTATCTTTCCAGAAGTTACTGTAAAAAAATAGTTTTAAAAGAAAAAAATGCATTTCCTCTTATAACTGGATGAACTACTTTGCCCTACCAAATACATTAAATATAAATACTAAATTAGTTATATTATGGGTGTATCTTTTTTCCTCCATCTCTGGTCTCTCTTGTGATTTTTTCTTTCCAATCTAACAACATGTCTGTTAATAATATTCTCATCCCCAGTCCTAGATAATATGCAAGCACTATCATCACCAACAGATGGGTAAGAATATTACCTAAACGTTGCAGTTTTCTTTCTTTGAAGTTGGGATTCTATTGTGTTTTGTGGAGACAAATAAATGTTATAGCATCTGGAGTCTGAACCCCATCTCTGTGCTGGGTTCAGTGTGGAGCTGGCTGTGAACAACTGAGAGAGATTTGGAGAGAATAGAAAGACAAACAAGAGCAATTAAATGTGAGAAGCAATTATTTTTAAACTACTCATATCTGCGAATTGGGGAGGGGCATCATGGGGCACAGAAATAAATAAAGCTTCAGTTACAGATCCAATGATATCAACCACAATTTAAGCAAACTGGGATTCAAAGACCACCTTCAACCTTTGATGAAAAAACAGGTATCTGGTGTCCTAAAACAAACTAGGGTTTTTTGACTGGTGAGGATTCAAAAAAATCAAGGCATAGTTAAGCTATATAAATATTAGCTTAACATTATGTGAAAGCCAAGCCATGTGACAAACCAGACTTCTACATCCAATATTCTGTCTAAAGATAAGGAGTTTTCTGAAGCAAATCCCCATGCAAGTCCACCTATGACTCCTCTGAGCTTTAGCATCATCCCATACACATTATGAGAAGAACTGAAAGTCTGCAGAGCCTTCAATTTCTTTCCCCAAATGGACAGAAATCAGCAGGGGACAGCATGACACTTCTCCAGCTATGACCACATTAAGTACGCTTCACAGTCCACTTTAATTCATACCTAAGAGCTCTGAAGGGAAGGTGTAAAAGAAGTCCAGGCAGAATGATTCTCAGATCCTGTAGAGGCCACCAATCTGCTTGTGAGAACTATACCACAATGTTATTTTGCTATTTTAATTGTTTAATTATATATTGCTTTTGATACATTGACACAAAAGTACCTTATAATGCAAGCTAACAACAATGTAAATACAAAGCTACCTTAATTGTTTATACAGAGAGAAAGGTATATAAAAAGGAAGAAATAATTGGGTGGGCATGTAAAAAATAAAACAAACTGAAATAACTTTGCAGTCTTTATGTACACAAAATGGTCTCTTAATTCTGTATCCCAAAATGAGCAGAGTTAAATAGATATCTTAGGTCTGGGGATTTTTCAGTACTTGCATACAGTATTAAGCTGAAAGACAAAGAACTAGCCCACAGATCTTCTGCAGCAAAAGATGAAGCATAATGTTCTTCACTGTGTGTTAATGGCTTAAATTTACTGCCCCAGATGGTACTATAGAAAACCTAAATGGAACGATCACCTATCAGAATTAACTAGATACTCATTAAACAGCCTCTTTATTTGCATCTAACTGCAGCACAAACCTGCCTCTTTTTTTCTGTTCCTTCCTCAGGACATTGCCTTTACCTGATCTCCAGACCATACCTGAAGGAGCTTTACATCATCTTTAGCGATACTGATGTTAAAGTAGTGTTTCCTCACTTATCTCAAAACAAGCTTTGTCTTGGATGCAACCTGATAGACTTCACCAACTGTTCTCTCATTGGTGCAATCAGATGACTCCTGGCGGGGGGGTGAAGAGGGTGCAAGCAACCTGGCACCTATTGGCCACTTTACGCTGCTCTGCATGTGCCCCCTCCCCTCTGGATCCCTAGGCACCGTGCAGAGTCATTCTGTTTTGTGTAGTGGGGGAGCAGCAGGGGCTGCAGCGGGGAAAGCAGGCAGCACTCACTCACTGTCATTCTCTCTCTGTTCTGTCATGGCACAATCTTCTCTGTGCCTGTCATTTATTGTCTAAGCCCCAGGCTATGTTAAGGAAGATGTTTTCCCACTGGTTAGTGACATCTAGTAGAAGGGAAGGGATGATAAGGATTGCCAGTGGAGGCATCCACTTTTAAGCCAGTACAGTTGTCTTCTAACTCAAAGACTGGTGTTACAGCCCTTTAACGCAGCCATGAGGAAAAGCCCTTAGCAATAGCTGCCTAATTTGGCTATTCAAACACTGGGAAATGTAATGCTCCCTTACTACAATCCTGAAGACAATTATACCAATCCCCACCCCATACATGAACAAAAGGAGTGAAGTCCTATAATAACATTTCAAAATATAAATGTGCAATTAATGGAATGATTAATCATACCACTGATGAATGGATGATTTGAGCCATAAGCAACACGCTCACATTTTACAAGACTGGAGAAGCAACAACTTGGGCTTTAGAAACATGGGCTTCAATGGAATATTCCAATGAAAGGATCCAATCTTTTGCATCAAGCCCTCAAATAATCACTGCTTATTTAAACAAGGAATCCTCTTAAAGATGAGACATGCTATTTGTGCTACCTCAGAATTAGATCCTTTTATGGATGCTTTTTTATTAGAGAAATTATTGAAGGCAGCCATGTGCATAATGTTTTGTCATGCATTTTCACAGAATCGTGGCTAAATTATGGTGGAAAGATAATTAATGATTCAAGATGTTGAATCAGATTGCTGCTCCTCCTCAGATTTTGGCAAATGTTCAAGAGTGACAGCCTTTCTACCCTGTAAGCAAAGATGATATACGTCCCTAAATCTTGGGGGACAATCCACTTACAAAAAAATTACCCATTTTCTTTCTTTATACATTTCCTGCAACATAAGCTGGGCTATCACTGGATCTTTATCTATCTCCCCCTTTTCAGCTTAATATTCAAGAAATTCCATCTAAAAGATTCAAATCAAACTGAACAGTAACTATAAAATAAAAAAGAATAAAAAAGAAGCAAAAGAGTATGTTACCAAAAAAAAAAAAAAAAAGATATGAGCCAAGTCTGAAATCAAAATATTTTCAGGAGCTGCTGAAATACTATTGAGGTAGAATTTTCCCTGAGCAGAGGTAGAGGAAGGAGAGATGCAGGAAGAAATAGTAAAGGAAAATGAATATACAAAAGCAAAAATAACCACTGGGGTTTTCTTCTCTTTAATTTTGTACATGCTAGAATACCCTACTGTTTCTCAATGTTAGGACCCTCTAGCAGAAATCAGGACTGGAAATGAACAATCAAGAGACAAGACTTTCTGAATTTTGATTAATAAGATTTATTAAGACAAAAATTAAGGTGACAATACAAGAATTCCATTGAGCCTTTTGCTTTCAAAGGTGAAATTTATACTGTATACATGGAATTTAAAGCAGTCAGTTTCTCCCTAGCTTTCTTCCATGTCTTCAGTACAGTTGGGAAGTAGCCTATTTCTTCTGAGCAGGCTGGACTGCACCTAGACACTGCTTTCATAATAGATACTAATAATTTTATCAGTGTAGGAATCCACTCTCACATTCAATATAACCATCTAAGGCAGACACATTACATTTTTGCAGTGAGAAACCACAATTATCTTTTTTTTAAGTCTCCAAAGAGAGAATAGTGGCATGATGATGTCATCAGAAGGGGTAGTACCAATTTGGCATTGTGTGTTTTTTTTCAAAAACAGCGGAGGCCTAATACACCTTTTCTGCTTCTTATTTCCACAGCTGCATCCCCAAAATTATATTGCTGAATTTTTCCATCACAAGTTGGTGTTCCAATTAGGGAGGATTCCATAGGCCAAAAAAAAGAGGGGATACATGTGATCCATTAACTGTCCAATCATAATATAGGACAAGAAATGATCATTTTTGGGCAGTTGAGGAAGAGGGAATTGTTTTTCAAGCTCTTGTAATTCATTGAAAAATTTCAGTCCTCCCTTGGACAATTTTCAGCAAAGCATTCTCCCTAATTCTGTCTCTGAACAGGTATAGAATTTCACATGTGGTTGACAGTGTATTAAACTTGTTTAATATGATTTTAATAGTGAAGAAAGCAATACACTTGGCCTCTACTCCTAATCCTGTTTTTGCAAGCTGCATCATTTCTTTCACCAGTATGTATTAACAATATCATTTAATTTAAAATTTGCCAAGCGGAAATTTCTTCGATTTTTTTTCACCACCATCAGCTTTATTCTACAAGAAATTCAGCTAAGTGACTGCCACCTTTTACTACCTGCAAATAATATGGAGAATTCTGAGAAGCTATTTCAGTTATGTATGGATTAGGGTTACCAGATATCCGGCAAAAGGAGGACATGTCCTCCTTTTTGTCATCATGTCCTCTTTCCAGCAGGCATAGCAAATATTGTCCAGCTTTTTTAGCATCTTGGATTTTTAAAAAAATTTATTTTGGCCTGTTTTCATAACAGTAGTCATTCAAACTCTCGGGTACTGTGACCTTGTAAATTATCTGCTTCTTTCTTTCCCTCATCCATCGACAGGCTCGACAACCTACATTTCCATTATTTAATTTATTTCCTGATTCCAGCAATTGGGTTCAGTCCAACTCCTTCAAATCTATGATCACTGTAGTCTGTAGATCACATGACTTGTCATACATTTCTACAGTGAAATTTGAAAAGTGCATCATTGTCAATTCTATATTATTGCACCATATGTTCTTGAAAATAAAGATTTTTTTGGAAAAATATTGCAATTGAAAAACTAGTCTTTCCGATGCTAGAAAAAGTAATTTCATGTACATGTAGGCCTAAGTACATTTTTTTGCAGTTTTGCGCTATAATTTTTGTCGCGAATGCCAAGGAAGTTAAACAGTTAATGTGTCCTCCTTTCCCCCCCTTCCAATTGTCCATGTCCTCCTTTGCCTGTTCAGATATCTGGTAACCCTAATACGGATATATATTTATTGCTGAGGAAAGAAGGAATTTTCTGCCAAAATGCCCTGTCAAGATAGGCACAACTTTTCTTGCTTTACTTAACACAGCAACATTTCTTGAGTCTTTACTTTAGACTTCCTAAGGTTAGTTTAGAGGAAGAAAAATGTCCTGATTGGATATATGAATTAGCTGTCTATATATTCACAGTATATAGAAGCTGTATCCTCTGTATATTCACCTCATATATACTGTATATTCTGCATATTCACAGCACACAGAAACAGAATAGGAAGAGTATTGATGCCTTTGAACTTTGGTGTTGGAGAAGACTCCTGAGAATACTGTGGACAGCCAAGAAAACAAACCAGTGGATCATTGAACAAATCAACCCTGATTTTTCACTTGAGGCACAAATTACCAGGCTTATCCTACTTCAGACACATTATGCAAAGACCTACTCTCTGGAAACAGTTCTAATTCTGGGAAAGATGGAAAGAAAAGGAAGAAGATGACCAGCATCAAGGTGGATAGATTCAGTTAGAGGCAATGAGTATACCACTGGGAGACCCAAAAGAACAGGTTAGGGATAGATCATCATGGAGAAAATCTATGTGGTTGCTAGGAGTCGAAAACAACTTGATGACACAAAATCAACCAATCAATATTCACAGTATATGCACAAATTTCTGAGCTATGGTCTCCAAGCCTGAAGCTCATACTGATACTCTCAAAAAGTTCAGATAGAGATACTGCTGGTAGATAAGTATAAATATACAACATGCAAGTTACTTCCTCTCTTCTTTGTGATCCTAAAAGAGAAACAAAACCATTCCACTGAGGTGCTATGCATAACGCTTGCACATAGTTACATCGAAGCTCTTCTCATTCCTTGTCTAAGCAAGATGCGCAGCCCAAAGGAGGATACAAAGCCAGGCAGAGCAATAGCTCAATTCATATAATTCTCAGGAATAAGTTCAGATACTAAACTGAGTTAATTAAACTTCCAAACCATTTCATTTTATTTGTTACTGTACTAGGCAACAGAAGCAATGAGAAAAGGCAAACTATGGATTGGACCATCTCATTTTATGTCAATTTACATTATACAAGCAACAGAATTTGCAAGAGCATTTCTGAGGGCACATTACATCATCATGACTGGACTTCATAAGCCAAGCATTTGTAGTTAGATTATGTTAAACATACACTTGGCTTACATAAAGTGTTTTGTCAGTAGCAGTACAAAAAATACAATGTAGAACAGAAGGGTCTCAATAAAATACTAACACAGAGCCCTTAGTGTATAAAAATGAGCCATTTCATATTGGTAGAATGATGCATTTTGTGTCAAAAAGAAAGAGTAGGCAGTACCAGGTGCTTCTTTGTGCATATACCCTCTGGTTTCTTTTTCTTTTCTATATCATTTTTGGAAGTGAGGATTTGCATATATTAAGACTTCAGTAGGAACATTTTCTGATATAGAATTTAAAAAGCCAGTCAGCTATTTCTCACCAAGCAATGTTGTCCATAAAGAGTCAGTTTGATGTAGTGGTTAAAGCATCAGGCTAGAAACCAGGAGACCATGAGTTCTAGTCCCACCTGAGGCACAAAGCCAGCTGGGTGACCTTGGGCCAGTCCTTCTCTCTCAGCCCTAAGAAGCAGGCAAGGGCAAACCACTCCTGAAAAACCTTGCCAAGAAAACTGCAGGGACTAGTCCAGGAAGTCACCAGGAGTCAAAAAAGCTGACTTGAAGGCACACACACAAAAAAATGTTGTTCATATTCCTTCCCATAGTGCTTGCACACCTATCAGTTGGAAGAGAAAGTAAGTCTGTCTACATATTTTCAGGGAACATGTACAGAAACACTGCAAGTTAAAAGTTTTTTTAAAAAAATTCAAAAACAGCCCAATTTGTTTCCAGGATCCAAATATTTCTGTGGTCTTCAGAATGTCGAAGGCAAAAATACTTAGAGAAAAGTTTCAATAATCCTGGGTCTCTATTAAGTAGCTCTCACTTTTGCCTCGGAGGAGTACATAAAAGTAGATTCTGCAAGCCTAGAACTTAAGTCTCTAACAGAAGGCAGTTGAATCATGAAACGTTGAAGGTGCAGAGAAGAAAAAAAAGTGTGTGTGCAAAGAGCAGAAGAGGAGCATTCTGGAACAATCAGGAATATTTGTCCCTACTTGTTCTACAAAGAACATCAGGCTTCATGTGGGTGAAGACAGCAAACAAGAGGATGCCTGCATGGAATTAGAGTTCTTCATTTTCATTTTATCAGAAAAAAGCTGTATGCAATTTCAAAGTGAGTGTGTGTTCACCAAGGCAAGCAAAAAACTGCTTATTTTACACTTATTTATTTATATTCTACCCTTCATCCAGGATCTCAAGATAGCATATATAGCACTCCAATTTTTCCAGCAATAACAAACTTGTGAGTAAGATGGGCTAAAAGATAGTTTAGATAGTACTAGTCCAATTTCATGCAATGAGCTTCCTTGGCTGAGAACTTTAACCCAGAACTCCCTGTCTCCTTGTCCTTAACCATTATACCACATTGATTCTGTATCAGTGTACTATTACTTAAGTGTCCAATAATAACTAATTGAAAATCATGTGTGTGGGGGTATTCTGGTTAACTTTCTTTAGGTTTCTGTGCTGAAGCCTAGTTGTTTCAACAGAACTAGACAGTCATTGTTGGGCACAGGAGTCCATTTCAGATTTCTATTGCCAAGTAATACTGACTTCCCACAATAAAATTTCTATTAGTAGAAATTTTTACATCTCACTTGTGCTTGTTTAATGCCAGAAAACATAATCAATTTAAACTCAGTGTATGATTTACTGCACTCTAGTGAAACACATAACGACATTTTCAAAATGTACTCAGTCAACAGGCCTATCTTTTCAAAGCAATACTTCATGACTGAAGCTTTTGTTACCATGAAGTTCTTTTTAATATGAGGATCAAAGACAGAAATGTCTGAAGAAACTTACTGTCTGTATCATACTGGCAAAGATATTCCTTTTCTGCCACTTGTTAAAAGCATAGTGCCTGGCTTCTCCAACCATGAAAACAAAAGTGAAGAGATGGAGCAATTTCCTTCACTTGTGTCCCACTTTAGGCATCTGTTGGAGATATATGGCAAAGAACTGAACAGAAGTTGCAGTAGAAAGGAGAAAACAACCCCACTCAGAGAGGGAGACCAGGCATACCATTCAAAGGCCTACCAACCTGAACTTAGTCCAGCCTACACTGAATCTAAGGGCAGGACCATTCCATGTCTCCTCCCCCTCTGTGACTGCAATGTTGAATGCAAACTCCCCCTCCCCCTCTGTGAATGCAAACTCACACATGGGCATTAATCCATGTGCTAACATTTCCTACAGACCAACTATTTATTCATCCCTTTTTTTGCACCTAACCGCATAAATAGAGCCCAGTCATATACCCTTGAGTCAGACAAAAGGCCTGCATAGCAAAACTGCATACAAAACTGAGAACTGCATTCACTCCAGTAGCATAAAAGAGCCATTTGAGTAGAGCATGGACTGTCTTAGCCTCACAGATAATCAGAATGCGAAAACAAGTTTGTTACTAAATAAATCTGGTTGAAGACTTTCTAGATAATAGTATGATGCTAGAGTAAAACAAAACGTGAATGGCTTTCATCTTCTCACAAATAAAGGACCTCAAATCCCAATGGATTCAAAAGGACTAACTATGCAATCCTAAAACATTTATTAGGAGATAACCTCCATTAAACACATATAGGAATCTCCTAACCTCTGTCTTACCTAGATCCACTTTCAGCTGACTAGTTTTCAGTATCTTCAAAGTTTCACTGGGTTAAAATAGTTAGGAAAAATGAGTTAGCTTATTGCCATATTGAGGACAACTTGCTCCAAATTCCAAAATGGCCTCAATTGTTTGATAAAGATATTAAATAGCACTGGAAACGAGATGAAACCTTGACGACCATAAAGCTCAACTGCCATAAGATCAAGCTAAATCCCTGTATAAAATCTCCCTACAAGTGAAACTATCGGATCACTCTAGGTCATACAGTCAGCACAGCAAGATACCATGGTTAAAGGCATCAAAAGCAGCTAAGAGACATTACCAGGCTTATTGTCTTCTAACCTAGAGCTCACATTTCACTGCAATACCTCAGATTAAACCCCAACTGAAATGGGACCAGACAGTTAATTTTATTTGGATGTAACTGTGCTAAATTGGCACCATCCTCCCATACACTTTGCCCAAAAAGGGGATGCTCTGCCACCAGGGAATACCAAAAAGAAATCAGTATGTGTTTCATTGATTACAGAAAGACCTTGGATTGTGTCATTCATATCAAGCTACGGAATATGCTTAGAAAAACAGGAATCCTAGAACATTTCATTGTCCTTATGTAAAAGCTATACAAAGATCAGAAGCCACAGTCCGAATGGAACACGGCAAAACAGACTGGCTCCAGGTTGGCAAGATAGTGACACAAGGTTTAATATTCTCTCCTTATTTATTCAATCTATATGCTGAATATACATTGAGGGAAGCTGGATTCGAAGAAGACAAGTGTGGTTTTAAAACTGAAGGAAGAAACATCAATAATCTGTGCTATGCTAAGGACACTACTCCAATTGCTGTAAATGCAAAAGATCTGCAAGCTCTCACAATGAAAGTCAAAGAGCACAGTGAAAAAACAGGACTACAATTAAATATAAAGAAGACCAAACTAATGACAACAATTACAGCAACCAGCTTTAGAACTGACAATGAAGATACTGAAGTAGTAGACAGCTTCTGCCTTTTACGATCAACAATCAATAGCAAAGGAACCAGCAGTGAAGAAACATGCTGCAGATTAGCACTTGGTAGACTAGCAATGAAGGCCTTGGAAAAGATTTGATGCCATGATGTGTATACCTACAAAGATTAAAATCGTGCATGCAATGGTTTTCCCTGTGACTCTATATGGAAGCAAAAGTTGAAGACGCAGGGTGGAAAGAACAATGATCATTTTGAGCTTTGTGTTGGGGAAGACCATGGATAGCCCACAAAACAAATAAATGGATTATCAAACAAATCAAGCTAGAGTTCTCACTTGAGGCACAAAAGACTCAAATTATCATACTTTGGATATATTAGGACCAGGTTAATTGAGGGGTTGCTTATATCCCACAGTATCTGCTCAGCCACTTCGATTGGCAGGATTGGGACACTTCTGATTCCTTTGATTAAACAATGCCATCTATCTGGCCTGGAAACAAGCCTTCTCTATAGTAGCACCTGCCCTCTGGAATGAGGCTCCCCCTGAGATCCAGATGGCCCCCACCCTGCTGGTGTTTCAAAGGACCTTGAAGACCTGACTCTTCTCCCAGGCCTTTGGCAAGGGTGAGTGAAGCCCCTTTGGATTGTGTGGGTTTGTTTCTTTTTTGTTCATGTCTGGTTTATGTTATCCTTGCCATATTTTATTCTTCTTTTTTGTCTATTATTGTATTTTTGTTTGGTTTTAATATTTTTTACTTATAAACCTCCTAGAATCGGGAGTTGGGCAGCATGCAAATTTAATAAAACAGTAACAACAATGCAAAGACCCAGCTCTCTGGAGAAGCCTCTAATGCTGGAAAGGTAGAAGGAAAGAGAAAAGCAGGAAGGTGCATGGGCTCAATTACAGGAAAGATGGGTGCACCATTGGAAGACCTGAAAGATCAGGTTGGGGACAGATCATTCTGGAGAAAATCTATGTGGTGGTTAAGAGTTGACACCAACTTGATGGCAAATAATCAATCAATGCTCCTGGGTCCTACACCTTCTGAATGCTATGCCTTCTGGATTCAGTGAAAAGTTTTTAAGAAGTTATCTAAGATTCAGGGCCACTTGTTCTCTCAAGAAGGCACAGAAATCTTCTAAAGGCACTCAGTCAATCTTTAGCTTAATTTAAGAGAGAGAGTAGGAAAGAGCTAAGCATTCAAGCTTGATCAGAGTTCTCTAGCCATTTATCAACATCCTCAGGTAAGAACTGACTTTTATCTAATACTGAACCAGCAATACTCTAGCATCTCTGTATCTGTACAAATGGTTCACCAATACTCTCTGTAACCAGACTAGATATGAATGCTCCTCAAAAAGCCTAGCAAATGTGTCATAACATATGAGTGTTCTATCTTTCTTCCAGTCTATTTATAGGCTCATTTGCTAACTGTACATGCGCACAAATGGTTCCTACTTACATATGCAGATTATCTGCAAGTTAGCAATATGATCCTTATTCTTCAGCTTGACTCCATGTCTCATTAGCTAATATATGCTTACTCCCTAATAGTCATGCATAATGTCTTGCTGGCACTATCAGACAATAACTAATATTATACCACATTTAAGGTTTAATGCAGTAATTCTGAAGAATAAACAGAAGTCTTTTCGTGCATTATGGGGAAAAGAACATAAGTCAGCTGTAGTTCATAGGTTTTTGCTGCTCTGCAGAAATCAAGGTTATTGGCACTGATCAAACTCATTGGGGAAAGTCATTGTATTCCAATAGCCAACTGTCATTTTAATCAAGGGGACATTAAAGCACGTATGGCTAAACACAGTACAGGCTGCCTGGGGAACTTTGTGTTTAGAAACAACGTGGGAAGTACCTGAATACTACCCCAAAATTAACATCAGAACCAGAAATTAAAATCATGGCATTACATTATGCAAAATTACTCTCTCCCAACCTCTAGCTTTTTGTATAGATAGGGTGAACAGGACTTTCCTTAACTGATATTAATACATAGATGGCTGCAATGCAAATCATAGCCAGTTATCACATTGGGCCTGATTCAATCCTCATCATCACCAACAGACTTAATTTCCATAGTGTGTTGGCAGAAAGACCTAGAGGATACAGCTCTGAAGTTTGAGAAGGCTATTAAAAAAAACTCATTTTCAAATATAATCTTACACATTTCTACTTGGAAATAATCCCTGCTGAGTTCAGTGGAGCTCACATCCAGTTAAATGGGGATGGGATTGCAGCTTTAACCATTCTGATACCCATAATGCTGATCAAATTAACACATTTCTGGACAGTAAACTACGAAGTATACCAAAAAAGCAAAACAGGTGCCAAAATTTTAGCACCATATTGGGATCAGCATATTTTGTACATGCCATTTTGTGCAGCAAATATACAGTAAAAGTTCATATGGATAAATCAGATAATCCAAATCAACAGACAATTTATATATTAAAACACATATTAATACATTTGGTCCCGTAGCTATACATTCCCCTACCTTTGGCTTGTGGAAGGCCAGATTGTCTCAGGTTACAGCTGAAGAATTCTAACTGTTGGCGAGATATAACTCCCAACATCCTTCATCACTGGTCATATGTTGGATGATTCAGCAACATCTAGAGGGCTGCAGGTTCTCTACTGGCATCCCATTGAAGGAGCCAATCTCAAATGTTTTCTCTGTTCCAAGAAAGAAGTTTTCCCATGGGGAGGTGGGGAGTACAGTTGTAGGATATGAGACAAATGTTTGGTCCATGTATTCCCATCCATATATTACACGTAACAAAATTTAACTAGGTGTGGTATCGTACCTTGGAAATGCAAAGTGGACCCTAATGGTGATTGAGGGTAGCCCTACCTCCATCCTTAGATGGGCAGCAGAAGTGCCCCAAGGATGGCCAGAATCTTCCTTAGGAAATTGTTCTGGACTTCTTCCAACTGGATAGTAGTTTTGACATCCCACCCCCAGATCTCAGCCCCAAACAATATATGACCTATCGTATTCTGAAACATTCAAACCACAGGGACTACTAACTGCTGCTCTTTGGAGTATAAAAAAATTATTCAGGATAGCCCTTACTGTATGTTGATCAGTTACTAAAGCAATGGATACATGTCCTCCATGCAAGGGACTTATGAAAGGAAGTGCTTAGATATTTGAAGGAGGAACATTGCTTTATTTATTGGGTATCTGTGCCAATGACCACTACCTTTGCTTTGTCAGTTTATCCTCAGTTTTTCCCTTTTACAATAATCAGCCAATCTGGCCTGGATCTACAGTATATAGGCATTATACTTCAGCAGTGCTACAACTGTCTTTCTCATGGAATACTTATTGTTGTGAGACACCCAGAGTTGTGTTCTAAGATGGGCAGCCATATAAAAATTTTTTAAATAAATAAATAAAATAAAATAAAAATGCAATGCAATGCATGTACCAATCCATCTTCCTGATGTTATTTTCCCTCTAAAATAAATTTTCTTGATCATTTTTGAGGAATGAAAGCTTCCATGTGATCTGCACTCCAAAGTAGGCATCTATTGGAATGGGAAGGAAGGGTTACCCCCATCTTTGTTTCCCCTAAGGGGTTAGTGGGCAGGAAATGATTGATTTCTTTAAAAAGATAAACATTAAATCAAACATGCAAGAATGAAAGATAATTGTTTGAACCTACCCACATTTGCAGGTGGAACATATAATTTTTTTAAAAGAGTGATTATGGCAGCTTCTAGAGCATACAACTGCAGTGCCATCAGTTACCAAACTTGCATGACCATCCAAACACTTCCTACTTCTCCTGAAGTTACATGGTGTGTGCCTTGTGCTCATATTCTAAAAACAGCATGTTAATGTTACATATCACATGCCACCTGCACAAGAATTGTGTTCTGAAAAGCTACTGCCACTTCAGCTCTTCATACATGAAAGATGTCTGTAGGTCCAATGTAGGTCTTGCCCAATCTCTTTGAGCAACAGTGCTTATGTCTTATTTATTAATGTATAAGTCAAATGTATAAGGCTATCCAACTCACAATTCTGGCCTTACCTCTTTCCTATCCACCCTAACACTAACCCTTTTAGATTGTAAAGTTTTGATTCATCATGTACTGTCAACATGGCACCCCAAGCCAAAATTGTGAACTACCTTGAGCTAGTAGTTTGTGATCCCACCACTCCAACCAAAACTGCATCCATATAAGGTTTGTATCGTAAATTACCCTACACCATTCACCAAATTTATGACATTCCAGAGGTCATCAGCTCCCATCAATTGCCCCCTGCTTCTCTATTCCTTTTCCTCACAAAACAAAAAATATGAATAGAAATTGGGTAACTATGCAGTATCTTTCAATTAGGATTAATAAAAGCTCTGTATATGGAAATCCTTACACTGCAATCCAATATATTTACTAGAAATAAGCCTACCAGCATAGTGGAATTCATTTCCAAGTAATCATGAACTAGCATGAAGTAAGGCATTTTTGCAAATTAAGATTCACATTAACTTTAATGAGTAAATTCCTTAAAGGAGTAGCACCTTAACATTGAGCTACTTTAATGAATAACAGAGAAGTGCTCCGCTCAGGTAGATCTGAAACCTATCTCCCAATACAAAATACAAAACATTTCTATAAAATGACAATATGACAACATGTATTTCCAGCCCCATGTGTTTTATTTATACATATATCCGGTAACAAGGTATGATTCTAGCCTTTATTGTGCACAGACACCATAACAACATCTGCTTACCACTACACAACAGACTGAATAGTTTTCAATACCAGCCTTCCCAAAGCAAATGGTAGATTGGGAAGCTGGGAGTTTTTATTTATTTATTTACAAAACAAATTTATAAAGCTGCCCAACTCATAATGACTCACAATGAGTTGCGGTCCAAAACATCTGGCAGGCTTCAAGATGGTTTGTCCTAAATGGTTGCTTTTTTTACTTACCACAGTTCTTTATTTACCCTCCCACATGTCTGTTTAGCTGTAGTTTAACAGAGTCCAAGGACTCTATGAAGAACTATTCAATGCTGATGTATTGTACAGCTACCTGATCTGGCCTGCAAAAATCCAGATGATTACTAAATAGCAGGAAACAGTTGGTTTTCTGTAACACTTAGCTGCCATTTAGTGATCATCTGGATTATCAATACCATCTTCACCAAAAGTTCCCACGTTCATCCTATCGCTACATAAAGAATCAGATGTTTCAAACTATTAAGGAAATTTTTTCACATGACCTTCATCTTTCTGCAACTGAATTTTCACTGTGGTTTATATTTTCTATTCTGAGCATAAACAGCTTTTTTGAGTCATGTTCACAATTATTCTAGAAAACTGGTTGGGTACCTCTTTGAAAAGTTACCCCTCCCCACTTAAGAATAAACTATTAAGATTTAAGAGATATCCAGCCAACCAGATGACATATTACACTAAGTTAAAATATGGTTGGCTAATTTGTGGCTCAGGTTGTTCTAGGAATCCAGCCAATGTGACTAGTTTATAGTTCAGTGTATTCTGCAGACTTAGGCAATTGGATTAGTTCAATAAACTATGGTTTAGTTAACCAAGAATCAACATGTAGTATGAACACAGCCTATGAGGAAGAGTAAAAGAATTAAGCTAATTCTGGAGCTCTGAGGTGAAGAGATCGGGTTCACAGAGTGTGTTAAGCTACGGTTTACTAAAAAGCTGCCATGAAGAAAGTGTACATGTGTATTCTCTATTTTCAGAGGATTGTAGCTCAATGGCAGAACAAGTGCTTTCAATGCAGAAAGCTCTACTTTCAATTCCTGGCATCTCCAAGAATAATCAGGAACTCCTGTCTGAACACCAGGAATGCCTCTGTCAATCAGTGTGGGCCAGTATTTATCCTTTCAATTGCCAAGCTAGGAGTAAACATACTATTGGTCTGACTTAATATGAACCAGGTTTGTATTCATTTATCTCCAATATTTATCTACTGCCCAAATTAAGCAATTCAAAAGCATAATAAATTAAGATGTGATACAACCTCCTAAATCCAATAGATTAAAAATAATCTTAAAATTAGAATTAGAATTGAAACCAACAACACTAAATGCAAGAACACGGATTTCCAAAAACTTTCAGAAAAGGTTTTTCTAAACAGTTTTCCTAAAGATGAAAAGATCCTAGACCCAAGCCCTATAGGGCTATACAGCCCTATGCCAGCACTCTCAATTGTACTGAGAAGCCTATCTCAGGTGTCATATTTCTAACCAATTCTCGCCATCAGTATGCATGCCATTGCATACTATGCTAATTGCAGTTTCTGAAGTTTTCAACACCAGCGCAAGGTAGAGCAGGATGCAGTAATCCAATCTAGAGGTAGCAAGGTTGTCAGTTACTCTTGCCAAAGCTTTATGTTCCCGCTAGACATAGTATACGGGGCTATTGCTGGAAGCAGTATTTGGCAAAGCCTTCATCACACATAGTCATAAGTTGAATTCATCTGTTTTTTAGAGCAGACTAAAAAAATATACTGTGTCTGAAAAGGTACCTGCGTATTCTATTTGTATTAGCTAGCATTTAAGCTTATTTAGATTAAGACTCATGGATATTTTATATAAAAAATAAAGATATTTGTCTCCTTTTTTCATTCATTTTAAAGATTTTCTTCAATTTTAATACATTAAAGACTTATTTAATTATCGTACAATTTATAAATGCTCATTGATCTCATTTGTAGTGCTTCTGAAGAAGTCTACATTGAAACTTACTAGACAAATAAGCTTTGACAGGATTTACACAAGAGCCTTTTTCCTTGGACATACACCCATGATACGTTTTTATCCTTTCAACTGCCAGGCTACGAGTGAAAGCACAGGTGGAAAAGAAACAGGGACAATTGCTTTTGCTGAGGTTTTATTCTGAGATTTTTTTTTTCCAAAAAAGGAAAAATGGAGTATGAAATATTTTCTAACATTTTAAATGATACATACAATAGTTAGAAAAGTGTTCATATTGCTACCCAGCCTTTACTTCCCCAAAGATTTTTAAACCTGTGTAATAGGAAGAATAATTACAATACAGGTAGTTCCTGGGTTAAGAATGCCTGGTTTACACTCATAGTTAAGAATGGAGCCTACTGTAGCAAAATTTGAGTTAAATACACAATGATTCAAGTTAAATACCCAATGGTTCGAGTTCATTACCCAATACTACTTATACAGTATTATACAATAATATTGTTCCAGCTTACATACAAATTCAGCTTAAGGACAGACCTTGGGAATGGAACTCATTCTTAAACTGGGGACTACCTGTATTAGAATACCTGTAGGCAGAGGACAAGCTGTATTCCCAAATGCAAGGAAATGAATGCATTTCTTCCTACAGAAGCCACTGATATTTTCACAAAAGAAAGAGTCAGGCCTTCTTTCTCATGGTCCTGCTTCTTCTTGTTCTTGACTTTTGATTTAGAGGTTTGTCTAAGGACAAGTGAAGATCCTATCTTTCACTATGCCTTAAAGTATGGGGAGTGGGTAGCATCCATTTATTTATTTAGAGTATTTTTAAAAAGTAGTGTATATATTTGAGTATTTTCTGATGTTACAGTTTTTCCTTCCAAACAATCTTACTTGCTTTTTGCTGTTGCTTGGTTTGTGTTTCTTCATTTTTTTTAAATCTACACCTCTAATTAAAAGCATATATGCACTGCTCTCCAACTTCTTTGGCCAATGGGCACATTTGGAATGCTGAGAACGTGTTGTGGATGTCATTGCTCCAATGCAAGAGCAATGACATCCACAACATGTTCTTGGGTCTTGTCCGTTCACCAAATGACCACCATTGTAGCATGGCCATTCACAAAACAAAAACAATGAAGTAGGGCATGGATCCTGGAGGATGCCAAAGAAGAGATCTGTAAGAACATTGGGACGCAGCGGTATCATGTTTTGGACCCCCATAGTAATGAATACATAACGGTATGAGATAGATTTATAAAAGTTATAAAATAAATTTCTGGAACCCTTCAGTTCCTAGAACTATTGTTATTAGATAGGAAGAACTGAAAAGTCATATACATGTTACCACCTGTGTTTATAGTGCAACCATATAGTATTACACAAACATCTATAGCACTGCAACTGTGGGAGGAGAAAGAGATCTTATTGCTGTTTCAGATTATTTTTTAAGGGAAGTTTAATAACTGCATGTGTGCCTCTGCAGATGTGCAGGAATATGGATTTAAGAATAAATCATGGTGCTCACAGCAGTGCAGTTCCCAGTGAAAAATACCCACCCTAAGTAATCAGTATAGTGTAGTAGTGAAGGTGTTTGTCTAGGATCAGGGAGATCCATGGTCAAGTCTACTTTCAGCCATGGAAGCTCACTGAGTAACTTTGGAACAGCCATTCTCTTTCACATCAACATACCTGACCAAGTTATTGTTGGGGGAAAAAATGGAGAAGACAGTGCTATATACACTACTTTAGGCTCCTAAAGAAGTGAGAGTAAGATATAAATCGAACTAATACACACATACACATTTCCTGCCCATAAATCTATCCTCCCTTAGTAAGCTCAAAATATTACCTGGCCTCCTTGAAATTCTGATTCTCTTCTCTAGAATGTAACCCGTTGGGGCTCCTGACATGTTGCTGGATAAAGAGTATGCTGGACCTACTTATTATGCTTAAATCCTGGTTTTCTAAATAAAACACAGTAGGCTGGGTTCATACATAGAATTAAGCCATAAACAAAAATGGCTGAATTAATCTGACATATAAAGCCAAAAGCAAACAAACCATATTTTAGTTTAATGTGGTGTGTGAACTCAACCATAGTTTTCTTTACTTTTCCTTTTTCCCTCCTTTTCTTTGGACAAACGTTATTAAGCAACCATCTTCCTCTTCTGCATCAACTGAAGTCAATATAGCAGCTCTATGCCCATGTCATTCAGAAGCATACAGAAGTAATAATTGCAGGACAAAACAATCATAACAATTGTTTGGGAAACTGTAGAATATTGAAAGAAAAGCCAGATCAGGTGAATGGGTTGTGATATGCATTATGTGCCACATATGTAAGCCAGATGTTATAGTATTAGGATAAAGATTTAGAGCGGATGAGCTTCTTCTTTCCTGAATCTTTGATATTCTATCTCTTTCCATCCCTGATGCAGCTTCAACCTTTGTTTCGTTTTACTCTTTTCTTATGGGAAAAGGAGCACTTTATGTTCTCTATTCCAATCTTCTTTCCACACAGCCAGTGAGCTCAGTAATTAGGCATGCATATATTGGAAATATAAGCTTGCACTCTATTTTAAAACAGCAGCATATATCACAAATTCCTGGATTTTATACAAAAACCTCTGGCAATTGACTTAGAAATGTAAAGAAGGTAAGGGAGGGGAGGGGAATGCCTAGAGTGTTTGCTTCTGTTGGCAAATTTTAGTTTCCTTCATCTTTGAATTTGCAGCAGAGGTGTCAAGAAATATAGAGACTATAGGAGAGTTTAGTACTGTAGTATGGGCAGCATCTGCAACTTGTGCCCATGTGCATTTGAAAACAATAGGGAAGACCATAGAATGGATGGAGATGACCTGGACTGGATGAGATGACAGTGGTATGTAAACTGCAGAATTGGTAGATAAAAGTGGACATCCACTTTTCTTTGGAAAGTTCCTGTTTGTAATGAACTGAAAGATTATTCTGTGCCATTCCTTCACAATAGTATCCTGTGCTTTTTCTTACTCTGATATTTCAGTTAAGGATTTTCCCAGTATAATGTAATTGAGGATTGAAGCAAATGAACAGTGTGAATTTTCTACATTAAAATAAATCTAAAAGTGTAATCCTTTATTAAATTTCTCTTTATGAGGGCTGAAATATCATTTATCCATTGCTGACAGAGGCATCCATTCCTAAACACAATGATATCAAAATGACAAAATACGTACCATGACATCACAAGGCAAGCTTTGCCTTTTCATATTTGTACTGCCATTACTACCACATATATACCAAAAAAAAAAAAAGTATGACTTTGATGGCATTCATTTCCACTGATATAATAAAAATCTGGCATTGATTTCATCTATATTACTATTATTAAATAGTCATCAGGGTTACTACTCACATATTTTCATATGTAAACTGTTTCACTATTCAGTGTAATGCTATTTGTATCTAATGATTAATTATGCTTCTTTTTATTACTGTCCTTTCAACAATGCTTAGGTTTGCACTATCCATTCAGAAATTTCAACTCAGAAGAAAGACGTGCTTTCTTTCTACAGGAAAAATATTCTAGTGTTCCTATCGAGAGAAACCCATGTATCTGAGGTTTCTGTTATGATAAAATATCTAAGGAGCTACATCAAACTGATGTTTGAAATAATCAAAATCATACTAAATAATGACTTTAAATAGTTTTCCAATTCTTATGTCTGTATATTATTTATTATCTTTAATATCATGTAGCAGTTCTATGCTAATGAGAAAGTATTTCCCCTTTCCCCCATCCTAGAGCACATATTTTTCTTTTTTATAGTAGCTGATAGCCATAAAAATTATAATACAATGTTAGTCAGAAACTTCATTAAGAATCATATTGCTTTGACTTTATCACGGTGCATTAATATTTCCTCAATATTTTTAAAGTTAGAATTAAGAATTTTTTTGAGACATTGAATTCAGCAGGAGCCCTTGTTAGGGGATATGTTCCCAAACATAAGCAAAGTTGAAAGAATACCAAGTAATTGTAGCAGAGGATCCTATTTTAAAAAGTGCTAAAAACCAAAAGAGTATAGCTGTCTTGGGTGCAGTCTTGAGGCTTAACCTAGCTATCCATGACAGCTAACAGATATTTAATCTATTTGAAGTCAAAGTTATAAACAAATACATGATGAAGAAAACTTCATTTCTATCTTATTTGCATTTTGAAGAGAGGAAAGGTTGATGAAGTCTAAAGCCCAAGAGAGAGACACATAAAGTTCCCTCTTACATACAGACATTCATTTAACTAACAATAGGAGAGATAAGAATCAAACCGAGGAGTGTGAGGACCCTTCTTCCCATCTCTTTCTCAACTTTTGCCCTAATTGTCATAGGTGCAAAGAGTTGGTGCAAATTGTAATAAAATGCTGTTTTGTCTAGAGTACTGCTGATATGGGATGGAAGAGAGGACTTAATTTGAAAATGAAGATTTCATATCTGAGTATTAAGCATCTCTTGCATAAACTTATTCTATTGTGTTCATCAGCACTATTTAATCCTGGATATTGCAAAATCCTAAGAAGCAAACTACACATTCAGGAATATAATGTGGAATCAATATCAGACAGAAGATATCGTATGATATTAATATCAACCCCCCACCCCCCACCCCCCAAGGCAAAGTTGGCTCCGACCCTTGTAACCTTCTGGAAATCCCTTAAAATGTGGCCTTTTCAGCAAGGCTGGGGATCCCCTGCCAACAGGGAGGCCCAGCGTTGGTTACATTATGTTTAATAACTTGATGTGTTTCCTTTTGCCACCTTGGTTTTTTTTTAATTGATATTTGTTTTAATTGGGTTTTGTATACTGTTTTAACTCTTGGTTTTATTGTACACTGCCCAGAGTCACCTTGTGTGAGATAGGTGGCCATATAAATTTGATAAATAAATAACTCTAATTCTTCTCTATGGAGCAAAAACATTCAAAGGAAAAAAAGAAACTCTTGCATTTAGAAAGCTAGCAAATCAAAGGGAGAAACAGACCAGATAAGGGGTAGACCTATTCCTTGTCATACTCAGAAACAAAGTTTCTCCTTCAAGGAAAGCACTCAACTCTTCTCTGCAGCACATATGGTATAGCCCCAAAATGGCGTTCTCATAGTATTTCTTTATTAGTTTGCCTTCCGCTATAAGAAAAATACATCATCAATATCCCATTACGCCAGGCGCTGCTTCAGTAAAGATTCCAGTGACAGTGGAGAAGAATCTAACAGAACAAGCATAAATCAGGATTAAAAACAGAGGAAATCTAGACCAGTCTTTCTCAATGCCAGTCCAGATATTCCACAGTTTGATACATCTGGTAAGCAGTCTGGGAAGGGCTAGCCAAATCTATAGCAACTCAGCTTCAAAATCAGGTTAGAAACAAGACTAAGGCAAGATCCACACGAACAAGGCACAAGGTAAGAAAATGCACGCACTTTCTTCTAAATCAAACTCAAAGTAGCCCATAGATTTGTCTTCCAAATGAAATCAATGTGACTATTAGTCATGCAGTGAGCAGTACAGAGAAAAAGCATTGTTCTGGCATTGTTCTTCCAGGACATGCACTGATTTTGTTTTGTTTTGTTCAGACTTCGGGATTTTCCTATATGGCACTTCAAAGAGCACTTTAAACTGAAGCAAAAAACCGAAACAAAACAAAACCCTTCACGGATGCTTTCATCAATTTTTTTCCCCACATGGATATAATACATGTGAATTGCATAGCTTCAGATCTCCAAGGTTTTGATGGATCAGAATGAAATTATATCTTTTTAGGACTTGGAATTATTCCATGTATAAAAGCCCACTTGAGCACTCTCAGATAAGTGTGAAGACTTTGGTTTTTTTAATAAGAATATCACATAGGAAATATTCACTATGCTTTTTGTCAGTTAGTGGAAAGCACAAGGAATCATAAAATTGCCATTTAAAGGAAAAAACAGTGATGGTATCTTGTGCAGTTTTTCATTTTGGTACTTACTAGAGCTTGTTTCATATTCAACATTATATTGCAGGAAAAAAACCTTTCTGAAATAAGCAGAAAAATTTCAGACATATATGGTAACATCGCATACGACAATATTTTCAACTAGATTTCACCAACCTGGTGCCCTCCCCCTCTGTATGACTAATTCCCTAAATTCCCCAGCCATCATTATGAGGGTACCTAGGTTGTTACATCTCACAACAATCTTGTGAAGCATTTTAACTAAGAAACAGTGGAAGATTCAAGTTCACTCAATAAGGTACATTACTATATTTGGATCCGAATTTGAAGCTCCCAACTGTAGCCTCAGTGAATAGCTACATTGCTTCCCAAACCTCACAAATGCAGACATGCTGCATCACAAATGTTCTCTCCTTGATGCTATGTAAACTTCCTGACATGACCAGGATTTTTTCCAGTTGATCAATGGGACTGTACAAAATATAATATTTCAGTCTGTGCTTTGCCCCCATCTATCCTTGTTCTTTCTTCACCGTGTGTGTTTTCAAATGGGGGAAGGAGCAAGGGTGTAGAGGCAAAACTACCACTCAAACTGACTGGGAAGGATGTGGGTATAGTGGCATGTGAAAAAACACCACAATCTCAGGAGGGAGGAGGAAACTTTGATGAGGTGGGACTGTTTGCCCGGTATCTCCAAAAGAAATAATGCAAAACTGTCTTTGGACTGTTCCTTCGCAAACAGCTGAGACAGAAGTTAATTGGTTCACTTTGAGAAGTTCTCCACAAACCCATAGCATGCACTCGTGAAATAAGAGTGCAGTGCCAGTCTCAAACTAGTACAGCTTTTGTATTTGGAACAAGCTGACACTCTGATAACTAAGCCATATTGATTACCAGATCTATATTATATCACAGCACATGATTGTGCCACACTATTAAGTTTATAGTATCAACTCTGAGGAGTAATAGCTTATTAAATCCAGGAATGCACAATCTCTCTCTTTCTCTCTCAAACTCTCAGCCATACAGAATTCATGCTTTATATTCCCAGAACACAACCTCAGAGCTGGAACCTATTTTTAATTCTATAAATATGTGAAAATAACATCAAGACAAACTAGAGAACAGGAAACTGTCTTGGGGGAAAAATACTACAAGCAAATATGCTGTAGTCTAGTCAAAAAAGTTTCTGTCACACTAAATATATTACTTTTTAAAGAGCTATAACACTCTTTATACTTATTTAGTACTGCCACTGTTTCAAGCACATTAGAGACTTAAATGTTGTGAAGATAGATGCAGGAGGAAGGAAAGAAAAAGAAAGTAAATACAAGGCGGCATGGAGATGAGCAACTAAAGTTATAAACACTTCCAAGTAACTCATAAGATTTCACTGTATCACTGTTTTTCAAGACGCCTTTGTTGCTTTGCAAGCGTGGTATGGGCTAGGACTTCATTTTGTTTGGAACTATGCTGGAAGGATAAGTGGTTTGAAGAAGGGGGTTCAAGATATATGAGGCATCAGAGGAAACAGACTTAATGTGGAGTAGACTGTTGGCTTATTGGAAGAATTAAAGAGCTTTTTGAGTGGAAAAAAAAAGATTAATGAAGCCCTGCAGAACTGATTAGTCATGAAGAAGATCAGGATGGACTAATTCAAAAGAGGTGAACTGGACTAAGCAATTCATTTAAACTTTGGCCACATCACCATCTCTCAAAAAGAATGTAAATCACACTGAAGTAGGAGATGAATGGGCACGCAGAAGCCATAACCATTCTGTCTACAACACCAGTTTTAGCAGCATCTATTAGCTCAAATAAGGAATAATAAACTGAAAAACTCCTAACATCACATAGGAGTCTTTTCTTACTATGATGCTCTGTACAAGGGGCTACCTTTGCAGAGAGTTCAAAACTGCAATTATATACAGTAATAGAATATCTAGCAGCAAGAATGCTTGAGGAGCTAGGCTATTTCATAGTATATTGCACCTATTCTGTACAGATTATGTTGAGTACCTATTCAGAATCTGCATTCAATTCAAGGCACTGGGTTTGGCCTTTAACTTCTAAACTAGCTTGGTCCATGCTATCTGCAGGACTGCTTACATGTGTAAGAGCCCATCAAAACATGAAGATCAATATTTGACTGATCAATAACAGCTACGACATTGGCTGGTGGGACAGTATTGAGCTATCCCAGTCAAAATTGAAGTTTTGGAAATGCATCAATCATTACTGGTTTTCAAAGAAAACTTTTAGGGGATTTTTATTCCAATCTGTTTGATTAATAATTGAATTAATAATTCACTCAAATATTCTTTGCTGGTCATAGTCTAAAATTAATATTTTTAAATTCATACAATAATTCAAGTTGAAATTCATAAAGATGCATGTTAAAACTTCTGAAGATAACATGTTCTCAAAGGGAAAATAAAACATTTTCAAATAAATATATATTAAGGCTGCAGATAGTTGCCTCCCAAAAAAGTCACCAGCCTTTCATTTATGTTACAAAGATAATTTTGAGATGACTATGTGTCTGAGAGTCTTGAAAGATCTGGTCCTTGGCCCTCTGTCAGACACATTTCTACTTGGCGTAGGAAAGCATAACATAACTGTTTGAATTTTGTTGCCTTGCAACTATTAGCAAATTATCTGAAATCTTAAATGTTTTAAGCCGAATCAAGCACACACAAAAGCAATATGCAAATAAATTGATGAGGTGCAACAGTCAACATCATGTAATCTAACCAGAGCATATTTACTCTGAAGTCTTACTTAAATTAGTGGGGTCTATTGCCAACAAGTATGCATAGTGTTTTGATTTTAGTTTGTTTAATTGAAAAGAAAATTTTAAAACACTTGACCATTATAAGCTTTTTTTCTGGCTTCATTGTATTTCAAACCAGGTATCATAAATTTCTTAATGACCTGTCACAATATCTTATAGTGCAAACAGAATGATATCAAACATTAAATTTTATTTTAGCAACAGCTTTTAAAGGTAAGAATGTCAGTGAGATTAATACAACTTCTTGAAGCAAAATAGTCTATTAAAAACACTTAAATTGCTTTCCTAAACAGAAAATCCCTTCCAGCTACTGAAAATTGAATGGGTTTCCTGCTAAACATCCCAATGATTTGGTATCATTCATATAAGTTATCAGAAATAAACTGTTCTATGCAAGAATAACAAAGCCAAAATTGGGAAGCAGAGAATGAATGCAAATATAGTAAGTGAGAAGTTGTTCATTTTATTCACAATCACCTCATGCTGTTTTCCTGCTCCTATGGGATCCAGGTACATATTTATAATGACATGTGCTGTATTACAGGATGCGGGTTTGTATATTCAAAATTTCCACACCAAAATCTTTTCAAGGCAGGCTCTTTTTCCAGGAGTAAGGAATTAGAGCCATGCTTAGATAGGTAGGTAGGCAGGTAGGTAGACAGACAGACAGACAAGCAGATGGATGCATGCATGCATACATACGTACATACCATCCAAAATGCAATCACTCCGTCTCAGCCCAACTCACCTCACAGGGTTGTTGTTGTGGGGAAAATAGGAGGAGGAAAGAGTATTAGGTATGTTTGCTGCCTTCAGTTGTTTATAAAAAATAATAAAGGCGGGATAAAAAATCATATATGTGATTCCATATATATATATATGGAATAAATTAATGAAATGCTTAGAACCAGGCCTCATGGCAATTGGTTCTAAACACTTCATTAATTTATTCCAGATATAGATATAGATATGATTTTTTATCCTGCCTTTATTATTTTTTATAAACGACTCAAGGTGGCAAACATAGAAATTCTTACTATGCTGAAAATGATTAAGTTCACCAAGGACTCTTATGGTCAACCATTTCAGGGCTCAACCAGGATCTGAATTGTAGCAGAACCAAATCACTCTAACCTAACGCTAGCTGCAAATATTGGAAAACAAATGAGCAGATCTCTCAGGCAAGCAAACTACCCCATATACTGTATGGAAAAGTGATAAAGAGATATTCATTTTCCTAAATTTCTTTGTTAAACCTTCTTCCCTAGTGATTCTGCCAGCTTTCTCCAAACTAGTATTTTTCAGATGTGTTGAAACTACAGCTCTCAACCTTCTTAACCAATATGGCTGTTGGAGAAGGCTAGCTCCTTACTCTTCAATGCATGGGAAATATAGTGCAATCCAGCGCATGATGCTCAGAATTAATGTGAGGTGAATTCAGTCATTCTTGCTCCCAAGTCAATATACATAGGACTGCAACTTTGCTCATCTAGAATCTCCCCATCTAATATTTCATCCACTGTCCCTTGATTCAAATTATTTTTCAGAAAAAAAGGTGAGGAAGTATAAGAATTAATCCTTCTAAAACCCTTGTGAAACAACCCCCTATTTTTATATAGCAGAAAGACAGACTGGCTGGATAGATTAAGAAGAAAAACCTGAATTCAGTGTTTTAAAATGTTTTTTTTAATCTTCTTTTCTAAATTATTAATAATTAAAGGAAATGTCCCAGCATTTCTGAACTTGTCTTTAAAATAATTTGTAAAATACATTAATTTTTAAGATTTTGTTTTCAAGCATTTGTAACAGCCAATTGCCCCTTTTTAAATGGTGTCATTTTCTCCCAACACTAATCTCTCCAGTGATTTTCAGTGAAATATACATTTCAAAATATTTAAATCAATAAAGTCTTTAATGCATGCTTTATTTTAAAGGTAACCTTAGCTGATTTAGATTGCATGAGAGAATTGATTTCACCAAAGAGCTGGTGGTTGATTGTGCATAATGAAAAATGGGTGAATCTTGAGTCTGTGTGCAGGTTATAGTAGAGTGAGGACACAAATGGTTTCACCTCTACCTGTTTCTGCCTCCTCATTACTCTACAGTCTTTCACACATGTACTTATACACCCACTTTGCTTCTTTTTTTTTTTAACTATTTTAGTTCTCTGTATTTTATCAAGATCCTTGTGTTTGATCATCCCCATATTGATTTCACCATTTAGTTTTTTTGCAACACCAGTAATGAATATGGGTGGATCTACTAGTGGTAGAACACCTCTGATATGATTCTACTTGCTTCAAAAATGATAAGCTTAAATCTAGTTTAAGGTTTTAAAAAGGTTTTAAAATAAGTTGTAAGTACTGTCTGTGTACCAGATGTTCTTAATTCTTTAAAACAACAAGTAATAAAAGGACAGCATCATACAAGTGGACAGATGCAGGATTTGGAATAACTGTCACTTCCTTAGACAGAATAGTTTAATGTGATCTGTTCCCCAGTTGTTTAAAGCACTAATAAAGAGGACAGCATACCACTGCAAAAAGAGAAATAAAGGCAAGAACCACAATAAACTTAAAGCAAACTTAAAACTTTTACTCCACAGAATTCTCTTCTCACTCACCCCTTTACTTTAAGGTGTTATGAAAAGCCGTAACACATAGACTCTCATAATTAAAGAGTAAGAATCTCACATTCAGGATCCCTGTACTGACTTAGGGATTCCTAAGGACTACCGTGTGTTGGCTTGCAACCCCAGCACCCCCAGTCCTCCAGCCATTGGGTGTGCATTGGGTGGGAAATTCTGGAAGTTAAAATCCAACCCATTTGGATGATATTTATTTGGAGAAGCTGGTTCTAGTTGTTCAATCCTAGAAAGAAAACAGACCCGTAGGGACAGATTCTACTGAAAGGGATGGACTCTGTTTCATGGGCAGATTCCTTTTCTTTCTTTCTTTCTTTCTTTCTTTCTTTCTTTCTTTCTTTCTTTCTTTCTTTCTTTCTTTCTTTCTTTCTCTTTTTAACAATCCCATATAATTTTATTGGAAACAAAGCGGCCCAGAGCCTACGCTGATCTCCGTATCAGAGGCCATCTGCAGAAGAGGTGATGAGGTTCACCTCGGATAGTTCCCCCCATCACCCCTCTCTGGAATGGAACTAGCGCCTCTTCTCCTTCTCCTAAACAGCATCTCCCAAACCGAGCTGAATATCAAGTGAAAACTTTAAAGAGCCGCTGCCTCCTAAGAGGCTTCTAGCTGGCGTCCTTTCAGCCTCCATTCCTCAATATCCACCTGGCTTGAAATAAACTCCTAGTTTCCTTTTCTTCTTGGGCAGCAGCCGCAGCGCTCCCGCGGAAAAACACGCGGCCTCGGCTTCGCCGTTTGACGTTCCTTCCTTCCTTCCTTCCTTCCCCACCCACCGCCCTCCTGCACTCCCCTTTGCTCGCTTCCAAGGCGAGGACACCCTCCGGGGCTCGGCGGTACGATCCGCCTCCCCCCGCGGTCGAGCACAGCGCCCAGCGCGCATCTCCTGGCTGCCGGACTAGCAGCCGCTACCTCTGCCCAGGTCGGGGCAGCCCTGGGCGCGTCCTCGGATCGCGGCGCATTGTGCACGGCGAAGCCCCCGCAGTGTACCTTGATAATGCTGCTCCTCCGAGGGGTCGCCCGGGCCGCGTCAAGGAGCCCGGCGTCTGAGTCGGTTGCCAGGGTGCTGGGAAGGCGCTCGCAGGCGGCGGCGGCGGCGGCGGCGGCGACCCCGGCTAGCGAGACTCCGGTCCTCCGTTCCCTTCTCCTCCCCAGAGACGCCGCGGACATCTCCAAGGCTGCGGGTTCCGAAGACGTCTCCGCGTCCTCCTCGCCCTTGGGAGCAGCCAGGGACGGAGGCTCTCGACTCCCCGAGCCGTGGGCCATGGCGGGTCCCGCTCCACACAGCGGAGTTCCAACTTGGCGAAGGCCACTCCGACAAAGGGAGCGGCGGGGGCCAGACCCTCTCACTGCAGTGCAGCGGCCACACCAAGTTTCTCCGGAAGAGTCATTGGGGTCGCGCGGTTCAAAATCCCCGGCTGGCTCGGTTAGCCGAAGGCTAGTTGTCCAGGCGCGGCTGTGTGAGAGCGGCGGTGGCAGTGGCAGAGGAGGGGCAGGAAGGCGCTAAACTTGGTCAATGAGGGAGTTTTCCAGCCGCAGAGAATTACAGGGCAACAGCCATCCCTCTCACACGCCCATCCAAACGGAGACCTTCTTTCTTGTCGTCTGAGATCGCTACGCGCATCTCAAATTATTTACATATATATATATTTATATTTATATTTATATATATATAATATATATATTATATATATATAAATAATAGCTATATAGAAAGGATATATATATATATAGATAGATATATATGAGATATATAGGTAAATACAGAGAGATACACGCACTGATCGCAAGTACGCGCCAAGGAAGACGCTCCGAGCAACGAGAAGCCCGCCAACCAGCAGGAAGTGCCGCCGTTCTTACTCTTCTCGCCTGTGACAGAACCAGACTTGTTTTGACAGACGAGACTGATAGACGTCAGCCAGGGCCAGTAATCGCAGGAGAAGCGTTTTGACCAAACCCAGCGCGGCCTATCGTTGCCCCGCGGGGCGTGGCCAAAGCACGTGCGCGCGTATGTGTGTGCGCGCGCGCGCACAGGCGCGCGTGTACGATAGAAAAAGTGCAATGGGTTCTTCATCGAGAGCGGTTCTCAGTAGTTCAGCGTTCGTTTGCAATGGTTTTATTTATCGTCATTTATACTGCTTGCGAGCTCCTTTGAGGAACTGTTATTCTGAAAGGCACGATAGAATAATAGCAATAAATAAACGTGACATGCAATGAAACAGGTGGCATACTGAACGGAGTAAGTGTCAGATTATCCTCTTTGGCGAGGGCGTTCTACACACAGGTTGCCCTCACGGAAAAGTCGTTCTTGTACCTACCCACTGTACCTCGCTGTCTTTAGCTTTTAAAGATACAAATCCTTCCACAATGACTTAAAATACAATCCAAATACAATGATGAATTTCAAGTTTTCATCAGGTGATTCTCCCCCCTAGGTCTTTTCCAACCGGTTACACTCCAGCAAAGTTAGACAGCACCTCCCTCTGTCTCCTGTCAACACAACATGCATCTGTCTGGTACGAGATCGGAAAAGGTTAGTGTAACGGACAGCCACCCAAACCCTTGGCAAAGCTGAATTTAAAATGATGGGGGGAAGACATGCCTGTACATTTTCTTTCTTTCTTTTCCAGAATGAGATGCTGCTTGGTACATACTACAATATCCGTTTTATTCCTAGACTTTGCTTAATGCAGATTTGTTACACACTTTGGTATAATAATCATTGCCAGAAATATCAGAACGGAACTACAGTATAAAAATAGCCTTCAGGGACTTATGGATTGCTATGCTGCTGATTCATGTGACTTTGCAGAGGTTTTTGTACTAAAATAGGGTAATATATAATACACAATAATAAAAGAAATAAAATTATGATCATGCATAAAATCAATAAAAAACCATAAAAATCAGTATTATGCTTAAATGTATCAACTAATAGAACCATCTTTATAGGTAGCCTTAAGTACCAAAGGACCTATGGCTTCAAAGCACAGAACCAATATTTTGAATTGTGCTGTATTAGAGGTACAGTGGTGCTTAAAGGTTTGTGAAACCTTTTGAATTTTCAATATTTCTGCATAAATATCACCTAAAATGTGATCTGTTCTCCACACAAGTCCTAAAACTAGGTAAAGAGAACCCATTTAAACAAATGAGACAAAAAATTATACTGGTGCATTGATTTATTCAGGAAAATGATCCAAAGCTATATATTTGTGTGTGGATTGTATGTGAACCTTTGCCCTATCTGTTCACAAAACCACACATAGAAATCAGCTATAGAATAGATGGAATAACTGTGAAGTATACATAATAATACGTTGAAAAGAAAGCCACATTTAGGAACGTGCAGAAGCCCACAGATTAGTTATGCTATACTTTAAGAATAATTATGGTGGTATGAGGGGACAGGATATCATGTGAGGGCTCAGTCCACACTGCAAAGTCATCAATATTGTAGATCTGTCAGTTTTTTTCCGCGTCATCTTTTCAGCAGATGAGCAGGAGGCAAATTATTATGATCAGATGATCAGAATTATTTGACCAAAGTTATCACATCAGAACTGTAAACATGGGCTCTAAACCACAGGCAGATATCATCATTAACTGTATATTCAGAAGGGTAGCCATGTTAGTCTGTTGCAACCAGTGACTGCTGTGGCAGCTGAAAAACTCAAAGCTGTAAGGTACCCCAAGACTCTTTTATTATTTTAGACAGAGCAGATCTCACTGCTCAAGTTCCATAAAACTACACCCGCTGTCAGCAGCCTTCATTTACCAAAGCACAGTCTACTCTCAAATCTCTGATAATAATTTTATATTCAGCAGCAGTAGAAGAATGGGACATATTAAAGTATGTTGAAATGTGACATTGTCAAAATAATGTGCTCTTAGCTTTCTGGGTATGGACCACTGCAAGTTATTTCATTCTATTTTTGTGAGATAGAAAGAAGAAGCAACATATAACTTAGGAAATACAGTTACAGCTTCAGTTTAACCTGTTAGTTGTGCGTTAGTGCTAAAACATGATTCAGACATTGTGTTTTCGTTGTTTAGTTTAATTATGCTAATAACTAGAATTCTCCAAGCAGTTTACAAAGTTATTTAAAACAGTAAGACTGTCAAAATAATACATTAATAAATGTAATATATACAAATACATTTAATGAACAAAACATTAATAAATATAAAACTTATAAAATAATATCTAGCAAAATGTTGGTACTTAAAATATATTTTGTCATTATGTTTTGGAATGGTTTTACAGTAATCTAACCATGGATGTTTTAAATGTTGGTTATATAGACTATAAGCCACTGAGGGTCATTTTGATTGCGGCAGAGTAGAACTATGTTTAATAAATACACAAATAAAATTAAAATGTTCTATAAAAAATCCCTGAGAGAAGAAAATTAAAATTCTCTCTGACTTCAACAAATTCTTGTCATGGATTACAAATTTCAATTCCTGTAAATCCAAAATAGTGGCTACTCTGGGTTCAGATAACACAGTAAACCTACTTTAACAGCTTCATATGATGGGGGGAAGGGGGATAATGATGGCACATATTAATCTGGCTTTTGAGCCTTAGTGTGTTGTGCAAACACAGCCATAGGAATGTGATATTAGTCTGGATGTCATCCATTAGCAGCATGGCAATGCAAGTACCCTTACAAGTATATCTGGTTGATCTGATTTGGATTGACTTGGGCATGACTAGGTACAAGATAGCAACTATAACATAAATCAGACCAATATTACTGAGTCAATTATAATCTCCTATTAATACATTTTAGGCTAATGAAGAATTGGTATGTTAAATAAGCATGCAGTACAAAACTTTATAGACGAGAATAGGATTACCATACGCTGCAGAGCATGTTACTGAGTAAAACTTCACTCAGCCTGATTTGTATTTTTGCATTTATATTTTTCCATTAATTTGCAATCCCAGAAATGGAATACCTCTGACTGTAGAGGATGTATATTCTGGACTAGAAGGATGCGCTTAATGATTGCTGGAGGGTGGGGGCAGCGGAAAGTAATGGGGACCAAAATGGGCTAGGTAGTTATGAGAAATAGGCAAGACCAAATTAATCACATAGAGCAATGTTCTTCTTTTTTCTTGATTCTGGATAAAGTCTTCATTTTTAAACATAGTATACTTACTATAGAGTTTATTCTACTGTTTTCAGACTTTCTACCTTAAAGTGGTGGAACCATATCAATTTTGCACATTTTTAGCAATAATTATAAATAAAATGCAATGATACAATCAGGCTACAAAAAGAGTTGGTAAACTCTGCTTTAGAAGGATGGGGAGAAACCCAGCAGTTGGGATATCAGTTAGTTGGTGACTTCAGTATAGGAGATTTAGATTCTTAGGTAAAGGAATACATTGTTGGAAGAATTTCTTCCCTATGGTTCATTCATTGCTCAGGTCAAACACCAGATGCCATAGTTCAGAGCTTTTATATACAGTATGTGTATACACACACACATACACACACACACACTGTATATAAAATATACAATATATATTTATATACAGTATACACACACACACACACAGTATATCACAAAAGGCAAGCGAATTGAGCACTGAGCGCAGCCGGCCCCGTGCAAGGGGTGCAACGCCCTTTTTTTTAGTCAGGTATAAACAACTATTTTGGGAGGGGACGCGGTGGCGCAGCGGCTTAATGACGCTGAAAGTTGCTGGCCAGAAATGGTCGATACTTCAGCGGTTGGAGCCCAGCTTTCGCGCAGCAGACTGAGCTCCTGCTTCCTCCCCAGCTCCTGCCAACCCAGCAGCTCGAAAACTTACGTGAGTAGATAAATGGGCACTCTCACCCCGGTGGGAGGAAAAATGCTGGCGGCACCTTGCAAAGAAGACCGGAGCAGTTGCCGGTAACGCGGAAGCCGCGCACACCCAAAAAAGGCGCGAAGCAATGGAAACCCCGCCTCCTGCGCTCACCAGCTGGGCTCTGCTCTAGGAAGGAGGCACTGGCAAACAGCTTCCGAAACACCTTGCCTTGAAAACTGCAGGGACTCATCCAGGCAGTCACCACAGAATCAGTAACGATTGAGTGCGGATTTAAAAAAAAAAACTACTTTGCGCATGCCTAATTCTAGAATTCCCAAGTTTAACTTTCCAAATAAGGTATAGCCTGATTTCTCACTTTCTAATTGACACGCTTTATCTCTGTTGCTAGAAGCATAACAGTTTCTTCTCATTCCTTTCTTATCTGTCTGCATGACCCTCTCAGCTCTCTATAATGGTGAGACACTAACTTCCATTCTAAATGGCATTAGTTCAGCTTTTTAATAACTACTTTCCAACAACACCTAGGAGATGAACGTTTGAGAATATTTGGGCAAAAACAGTTTTAAAAAAACGAAATACATTTAAATTAGACGTTACTTAGCTTGCTATTTTTCATTCTTCTCTGAATAAAATTCATGTATTGATCCTGGCCTGTCTCTCGTGGAATACGCATTTTAAAGGTTAAATATCTACTCTGAAATGAAGTGTCAACATAACAGCTTGTGAAAAAGACATTTTATCATTTGGAGAACTGGGCACGCGGCAACATATTTTTTCTATGGGTGATCCCATAACAGACATCCTAGATTTCTAATGCTTCTTGTTTATTGATTTTCCAGAACAGGAATAGCAGTGATGAAACATTCCTGACAGCATGCATTCAGAATGTATCCAACCACCAGACATAGATGTAATCAAATCAGTAATATTACTCTCTGAGGATACATTTTAGGCCAGACTTTGACTAAGAGATGTTAGAACATAAGGAGGAGAAAAAATACTAATAATAATTCATGGAGAGCATTGTAACTGACAATCTCTAATGGCTATTACACTAAACAGCTTTAAAATAGTACAGTCAAGAAATGAAATGATTTTTCTGATTATTATTTTTTGCTATTGCAATTATAGCATTCCAAATCAATATAAATATCTTGTGCTATTCAAGATGGTTCTTAAATGTTCTAAATCATACCTAATATGTCAAGTTTCCAGCCACCATTTCCCACAGAAAAAGTTCATCATCATCATCATCATCATCATCATCATCATCATCATCATCATCAATCATCATCCCTTATTCTTCAGCTAAAAACATGTTTTCAAAACCGTTTACAAAGATACGGTCTTTATATCAGTTTCAGCCTCTGCCCTCAACCTTTTTCTTCACTAGTTATGGTTGGAATTGGGCTCATCTGCCCCTTGCTATGATGCTCTTCCTGAGAGGCGGAGGGACAACCAGCTCTTAGTCCAATGACCAGTGGGAGAATACAACATGCACTTTCCCTTACCTCAGCAAGCAACTGATCATTCAAACAATGTTTTTCCTGGGGAAATGAGCCCCCTGCTGCTGCTTTGTTTCTGGGAAAAAGACAGAGTTTGGTTATAATTCATCATTTACTGATATATGCAGATGAAGGGGAAAGAGTTGGTAACTCTCAAGTTTTACCTAGCTATAAAAATGGATTGTCAGCAATGTTACACATCAAATCTAACAATAGAGGAAACCACCGACTTTGCTAGAGTTTTGTAATGACAGTTCAATTGGGTGAGAGAGAGAGAGAGAACATGCAGGCAGATAGCTTAATTATAATTACATTTTTGTAAGCACTTATTGGTTTGCTAGGTATGACGTATCTACACTGAACTAGCTTCACTTTTTTTCCTCTTGTGACATTCACTGGCCAAAAAAGAGAACAGGAAGCTTCATATGGAGATTCCAAAGTGCCCTTTCATAGGATATATTCCTAACAACATTAATGTTACATTCTATTATTTTTAATTGGTAGAATGTTAAGAACGTTTTACTTTACCCCATTTAACAATCAATGGCACCAGGTTGGATTGCCCTTGTCATTATATCCTGTGGACCACTGGGTGGCTTTACTCAGGAAGAACGTTATAGCCACAAGACACAACCAGGATCCTCATGGTGGCCAGAGAAGAACAGTTGAAGGGAATTTGCTTTGCTCCTCCTTCCCAGCTAAACTACTTGGAACATATGAGCAATAGCCAAGTTTATCAGCCAAATAAATTCTGGCCCTACTCAGCCACAAAGGCCATAAACTGCTATTCAAACAAAACCTTCACAGAGAAAGATCACCTACCAGAACTGTATATATTAATGCAACTATTGCTTATCATTTCTTATTGGCCCTGAATCCCATTCTTCTCCATTTTACTTATGCTCTTTTCTCTTGTATATATTACATATTTTGATTTTTAAATTGTAGCGTGAAGGCAGGACCTGGCTGGATTTTTTAACTGATGCAAATCACTTACAAGACAAGATATCCTGAACAGGATAAGAATGCAAGTAAACCAAATGCATTACAAGTAGGACCTAGTCAATGTTGCGCTGTATGTACTAGGCTGCTCATGTTCAGAGTTCCCGCCAGCCATGAAGAATTATTCAGGAAAAATAAGCCAGCATTTTTCAATGTGGTGCCTTCCAAACATGGTTGAACCACAATTCCAGTCATGTCCCGGCCCTAGTTACAAGATGCAAGGAGCTCAAGTATTCGAATTATACATCCAGAAAAGAAGCACCATTCAGCCAACTTAGCATTCTAGATTATTTTTCAAAACAGCAATATACTGTATGAGACAATATAAACCAAATGAGTGAAGGTTTTAGGAATCTAAACACTTATTGAGTAAAAAATCTCTAACACAGTGAGATTTAGAGGGTTTCCAGATAGAATGATCTTAGCATTGCCAATATTGATGATGATTATGATAATGATGATGATGCAGCTCTTCCATCTTTTTCTCCTTAATGGATTTGATTGATTGATTGATTGATTGATTGATTGATCAAGGTGGAAAGATGGAGGAAGCAGTAGGAACTCTCCAGATCATATAATCTGCCTCCCCTCAACAAAATGAGGGAAAAGACTGCAAAATAAAAGCCTCTTCTGGATATATCTATGCAAACAAAGAACATGTGGTTCAGCTCATCTTTATTGCATTCAAACACAAGAAGAAAAGCCATATAGAGCTGTTGTTGAACCTCATTAACCAGCCAAAAATGTCAGTGTTTTAGTACTTTGATACTTTGAAGGCCAGTAAGAAAAAGTTTGAAGGGTTTGCACAATGTAAGAGAGTTCACATAAAAGGAAATCTGTCAGGAGCAAGATTGCCCTCTAGCTTTGATTCACAAAAAATTAGCACATTCATGTTGCTCAAAAAGAATGTCACTTTCAGTTCTTATATTCTCAGATTTGCCTATTGTTATTATGCAATGAATCTTGAAACCATGAGACATGTCAAAAATAAATGTTATTGATGTTAAATGTTAAGAACATATGGACTGTAACTAGCCTAGGACTAGGTATCATTTCAGATGTCTGAAGAGAAATATTATAGGATTGCACTTTTGATCTAATAGTTTGGAGATTTATATTTAACTATTTTTGTACATTCATGTGCTATCTTAAATATCTCAATTTCTTTCTCCAAGTAAAAATCCAGGAGGGATTTCTCATGGAGGCAAGGATCGAAGGCAAAGATCAAATATAACACGCCAACACGAGGATTGAAAAAGGTAAGACATACAATAGCATGCCATGGCATAGGGCCTGGTTACTTGAGGGACCACCTGCCTCCCATAGTATCTGCCTGGCC
Source organism: Python bivittatus (assembly GCF_059951505.1). Taxonomy (NCBI): domain Eukaryota; kingdom Metazoa; phylum Chordata; class Lepidosauria; order Squamata; family Pythonidae; genus Python; species Python bivittatus. The sequence goes on from NW_028277040.1 coordinate 9,376,338, forward strand.
AGTTCAATCTAGCAGGGTTGCTGTCTTCCGGGTTCCATCGATTAAACAATGCCATCTGTCGGGATCCTGGAAGCATGCTTTCTCTGTAGCATGCCTGCCCTCTGGAATGAGGTTTCCCCTGAGATTTGAACAGCAAAACACCCTGCTGATGTTTTGAAGAGACTTAAAGACCTGGCTCTTCACCCAGGCCTTTGGCAAGGATGACTGACGCCCCTTTCTTCTTTTCTATGCCCCTCTGGGTTTGTTTTCTTTGCCATCATTGTTCTGTCTTCTGTTGTTTTTTGTGTTTTTTATATTGATTTTTGTTATTAAATGTTTTTAACAATTATAAGTCGCCCAGAGTTGCTGGGAGTCAGGCGGCATATAAATTTAGCATATTATTATTATTATTATTATTATTATTATTATTATTATTATTATCTGAGTTAGCCAAACTCAGTTAGTTAGGAGCATCCATAGGAGGTGGTCAACAATGTCAGAGTAGCAGGCAAAATTGGGGCAATTAGCCCTGATAATTTTATGCATGCAAAGCAGCTAAAAAACAGCTGGGACTTCAGTCACCCAGTCGCACCCACTATTTTGACACTGTTGACCTGCTCATGGACACTCTTCTTTAAACTCTCTTCACATCACCCCAAATTTAAAGGAAGCTGACTGGCATTTTAAAAAATAGTTTGTGATGTGGCATCTGAATAGCCTGGTCAAACAATAAGTTCATGCGTTCAGCTAGTCTAGCAGATGCCTTATGGTTGAATCCAGTGATTTCCTTTCATGTTGTTTGCTCCAGCAGTATCTTTGGTCAGCTAGATGAGTAGGGAGGCAATTTTCACCACTTGTTTCCACCCTCTGCATTACTTCCTTGGGTATTCCTTCAGAGCTTCCTTCAACTCTTTGCAAGGGCTTCAGTGTAGAAGGGAAATCCAAACTTCCCATTTCACTAACTGATGCCTCCAGATCTTTGCATCGGCAGAGGGGTCTTTTTTGTAATTAGGATCCTGGCCTGCAATGCACACAAAGTCATACATGGACCTATTCTTTTCATTGTATGAAAAGGAGTGCCATGTTATTCTATGGTAGTCAAAAATCAGAAAGACTCTGGTAGCACCTTTTAAGACTAAACAGTTTACAGCAAATAAAAAATAAATAAGAAAATCATACCATATAGCAAAGAAATAAATCCTATGCAGATAAACACTTCACTTGGTAAAGAAAAAACACCAAAATTGATATCCAAGAAGGCTCCACGGAAAGATCCTATCAAAACAAAGCACCATGACAGAAATGTCTCTCAAACTCGACTATTTTCTGAGCAGGTTTATGAAAAGACCCTCCTTAAAGTACACCGGATGTAAGACATTTAAAGCTTCAGATAAAAATACGCACTTAACTTATCCTGCAGCCAGTATAGATATTTCAGATTTATAATCTGTGCTATAAATGAAAGTTTCTGTTGTTTTAGCTTGAATGTGGGGTGGGGGGAATTCCCAAGAGCAAGAATCTGACCTGAGCAATGATTAGTGAAGCAGATTTTATAACTACTGTACAACAGAAAGGGGATGTATTTATAGCAAATGCATTAATGGGAAGGCAGAACTTAGCACTAACTGACAACATCCTATATGGAGAGTCAAGGAGCATATGCTCTGGGCATGTGTGCCTGGGGAAAAAAGGACAGAAGGAAGTGACCTGAGATTAGTAATCTTAGACAAAAAAGAGGCTGAATGGTAGATAAAGAGGGCTAAACCCTTACCTCTCCATGTATTTAGTTGATCTTACAGGCCACCTCAATCACAGTCGCGACCCTACACTCCACTGCCCCCTTGTGGTCAGTAGGTCATGAGCTTCTGAAGAGTCAGCAGCACTTTTCGATACACGGCTCCAACCCTGTTTTCGGGGCTACCTCAAGTACAGTGAGATTCCACAAAGTGGTCCGACAAGATCTTACTAATAAAAAATAACGAATTGTCTCAGACCTTTTCAATCTTCTAGAATGATTCATGAACAATTCTTAGGCTCACACTGGTCTCTTAACTGTGAACTTCAGCCATTTGGAAGATCACAACCACATCTATATGTAACAAGAAGAATCCATTGGTTGTTTCTAAAAATTTCTGGAAAAGTAAGGAAATACAAGAGTTGCATCTAGACTGGGAAATATTATTTTTAAAAAATCCTAGAAGAAGGCATGGTTGCCAAGAAAACTATATGAACCTGTTATCCAAAGACAAGATTTTAATTAGCAATAACTTTATTTCTATGGTACCTTACTAATACATCAATATCTATGCTATTTGGAATATAGGTAATTTTAACTAATATCCCTCAAGAAATTTAACAAAGCATATAAATGTGCAACCTGGATTAATATGTGCGTAAATACATTAAATACACTAAAATGTTCCACACACTTGCAATTATAAAGGTATATTAACATATAATGTCAATTAATTATGTACATTATGAAATTTAAGACAGGAAAAACAAAAAGGGATAGGAAAAAGCATCTAGGATACAGTATCTTGAAACTGCAGTAATAGATCTCTTTCCACTACAGTAGATCCCAGAGAATATACGAGCCATACACCACCATGTTAGATATTTTCTGGTTCAGTCCAAGAGATGTCAATACAGCCAGGGAAATATCTAAATTCAGTCCAGTTCACTTCACTTTAAATTGCTGGGGTCACCAAGGCTCCACTGATCCTAATCCGAAGGACAAACTTTCCATATATCTTCCTTCCAGCAGGTGGCCCCAGTCCAATCTTAAAAGCTACTGGTAGGATAGCATCTGCCATGGTATTTAATTGTCTCTCAACAATCATGGTTGCAACTCTGCTGATTATTACCATTCAGCACAGGTATATTCCTCCAATCAAGACCTGCAAATAGAAATAGAACAACTGTGACAAAAGAAAGCAAACATAGTACCAATAGTACTAGGTGCTTTGGGTGCAATCCCAAAACATCTGGAGCACCACTTGAAGACCATTGACACAATCACCATCAGTCAATTGCAAAAGGCAGCTTTACTTGGAACAGCTTACATCCTGCGACGATACCTTTAATGCCATCAAACAACATCTGCCTATCCCAGCTCCTTGGGAAGGACTCCATAGGTGGATAAAAATGCCAAATCCAGTCTAAACATCTGGCTGACTGTGCGACCAATAATAGTAATATATTAAACTTGTATGTTGCCCAACCAATAAGAATGGAATTTAATTTAATTTAACCTAATGAATTAATCCATGGCATAGGATCTGGTTACTTGAGGCCGATAGTATCTGCCCTGCCTGGCAGGGTTGGTGCACTCCATGTTCGTTCAGTTAAGCAATGCTGCCACAGTACTTGCCCTCTGGAATGAGGTTTCCCCCAAGATCCAGATAGCCCCCATCCTGCTGGTGTTTCAAAGGACCCTGAAGACCTGGCTCATCGCCCAAGCCTTTGGTGGGGATGACTGAAGCCTCCTTTTAATCTATGTTGATTTCTTTTGTTTCCACCCAGTTGTTATCTCTACCCTTTTGTTGTTGTTGTTTTTCCTGTCATATTTTTCATGTTTTAATTCATTTGTAAACCACCCAGAGTATTGGGGTGGCATATAAATTTAATTAATAATAGTAATAATAATTAAAACTACCCATATTACTACTAACTGAAGTTAGATCAGTCTTTCTTCTACAACAGTACAGAAACAACCTGTTCCTTGAAAGGCATTCTTTCCTCTGCATGCTAAAACATTACAGTATGAAATGTTGACTCAGTTACAGTGGCATTGAGTACATCATTTGGAAGACCTGAAAGACCAGGTTAGGGACAGATTGTCATGGAGAACACCTATCTATGTGGTCGCTAAGAGTCCACAATGACTTGATGGCACATAATCAGTCAATCAATCAATCAATCAATCAAATAGAGAATGGCATTGTCTCAAAAAATGTTTAAATTTATGTTGAGTCCTTAAGAATGGCCTTTCTAAATCAGACCAAGAGAGTACTACAGTACTCTCAACTGACTTGCCAGATCCCTCCTGGAAGCTCCTAATAAGAGTAAAAAAAAATTCCTTAATATTCAGTCTCAGAAATCAAAGGTACATTGGGTTTATCATAACATATGTCCTTTTACATATAGAATAGATATACTATTTATTTATTTGTTAATTATTTAGATATTCTACCTTTTTGCCCTATCAAGCACTCAGTGAGATTCAAAAACAAGATACAAAGAATTAAAAATACAGGTTACAATTAATAAATACTAACATTCCAACAATTAACAGCCTTGTGAAAGAGGCTTTAAAAAACCACAAATCATGATGGGCAGTCCCATTCATCCATTGAAATTTGTCTACTGGAGCTTACACTGCTGAATGACACTGGGATTCTTATTCCACTCAAAAACAAAATTAAAAACATAAGCCTAGTACATAAGACTGGTGCACAAAAGAATGTTAGTTACCACAGAATCACAGTCTTTTATATTTTATTTTTTTAATCAATGTTATCACAGTACAGTAGTGAAGTATAGCAAAAAATATAAAATATATCTGTGATATTAAAATAAAAAAACTATGCACATTACAGTAATTAAAATAAAATAAATATAAAGGGGGAGACTAAGGGAAAAGGGTCCATATAATATAACATTATAAAATTAGGAATGCAGATTTCTTTCCTTCTACATAAAAAACCACCACGAATCATGAGATAGTGGTAGGATAAAAATGAAATGGAAAGGAAGGAAGGAAGGAAGGAAGGAAGGAAGGAAGGAAGGAAGGAAGGAAGGAAGGAAGGAAGGAAGGAAGGAAGGAAGGAAATCTTTGGCAAGCCACAGTTCTACATAAAATGTCAAAATTTCATATTTTGGGAGAATAATTCAGTATTACATTTACATCTTTAACTATTATACTTTTCCCCAGAACTATATTAATATATGTTATAACTTGAAACCAAAAATGACCCTTGCATGCTAAACATGAAATAAATTATGTGAGTCAGAGAGCCCTCAAATTTCTAACAATGACAACATCAGAAATCTGATACCAGCCTTTTTAAAACATGTGTTGAGGAGTCCAATAAACATGCAACCAATTTTTCTAATTCATTCTTAGATCATGAAAAGTATATCTCATATTTCTTTAAACTTGGACCCATAGATTTTTCAGAAACAGGATACCTCAGTTTCTTCTTCTACATTTCATGTATACTGAATTGTTGGTTTTATTTCCAATACAGTATCTCTTAAAGATCCAAGTCTTCCAGGTATCTCTGAACTACCAATAGAAGAGAATATATGTAGCTCAGGGTTAAACTGTGCAATTCTTGGTGCTCTCTGAGTTTGGTTGTTTACTTGCAGACGTTTCATTACCCAATTAGGTGACATCATCAGTGCTAGTGAGTGTGGGGTTTGCTCCCTGTTTATATACAGTAGCTTGCTCTGCCAATGTTGGTGGGAGTGTGGTTTTCTCCTTGATAGTTCCTTGATTAGGGTATTGTTTTCTGCTTGATTATTTCTTTGGTGTTAATCCCTGCTTATTTGGATGTTGGCTGCTGGAGAGGATGTATTCTGGTCTTTCTGTTTCCTTCTCAGCTTTTTTATTGTCTCTTTTGAATGGTGTGTAAATGTGGTTTATCTCTATGTGTCTATTGGTGGCTAATGTGTCTGAGTGCCAAGCTTCCAGGAATTCCCTAGCATTTTTTGATTTAGCTTGGCCTAGGATGCTCACAGTTTCCCAGTTGAAACTATGGTTGAGTCTGTCCATATGTTGTGAGATTAAGGAGTTTTCATTGTGTCTTCTGACTGCTAGTTGGTGTTCATGGATGCGCTCTGCTAGTCTTCTGCCTGTCTGTCCTACATAGTGGCTGTTACAGTCCTTACACTGTATGTTGTAGATGACTCCTGTTTTTTCTCTTCTTGTGCAACTGGGTCTTTTGGTGTTCTTAAGATGTTTCGGAGGGCTTTAGTTGGTTTGTGTGCTATGGTGATGCTGTGTGGTTGTAATAATCTGTTGGTTGTTTCTGAGATGTTTCTGATGTATGGCAGTGTTATCCTCTTCATAGCTTGTGTTGGTTGTGCTGTAGTGGGTTGAGTGGTCAGGTACTTTTTGGTAAAGTTGCATGGGTATCCATTTTGTTGGAAGGTGTTGTATAGGCAGTTTGTTTCCTTTTTCCGGTGTTCTGAGTTACTGCAGTGCATTTGTGCTCGTCTGAACAATGTTCTTACACAGTTCCTTTTGTGGGAGGTTGGGTTATTACTTTGGTAGTGGAGCACTTGGTTTGTGTGTGTTGTTTTTTGATAGACCTGTGTTTCTAATTTGCCATAATTTCCTCTGCTGATGTGGATATGCAGGAAGGATAGTGTGTTGTTGTTTTCTTCTTCCCTTGTGAACCTTATTCCTTTGAAGATGTTGTTGATTCTTTCATGTGTCTTTTTTAGTTCCTTCTTTATTATTATGACAAAGGTGTCATCTACATACTGGATCCATACTTTTGGTTGTATGCGTGGAAGTGGTATACAGTTTCTATACGCTGCATTACAATCTTTGCTATGAGTCCTGAGAGTGGTGATCCCATGGGTGTTCCTCTGATTTGTTGGTATATTTGTCCATCAAACTGAAAGTAGGTAGTGAGGCAGAGGTTGATGAGGTTCATGATTTGGGGTATTTCAGTCTTAATGTATTTGGTTAGGTCGAGGGTGTTGTGTAGTACTGCTGCCATGGATTCTTTAGCTAGTTCTGGGTCTATGGATGTAAAGAGTGCTGTGACATCAAATGAAACCATAATTTCATCTTCATCTATTTTTAGGTCTTGATTTTCTAGAGGCACTGCAGTGGGGAGTTGATAGAATATTCACTCCCCTCTGTGAAATGTCCAAGCTTTTTTGTAAGTTCTTTCAACATGTTGAATGTTGGGGTCCCTAGTAACAATACAATTAGACGAAGAGGTATGTCAGGCTTGTGTATTTTGGGGTGTCCATAGAAGCTTGAGAGGATGGGTCCACTGCTTTTCATCCGCCACTGTTCTTCTTTTGTGATTTGACTTTTCTTGGGTAGGTCATTAAGGGTTCTCTTGATCAAGTTGTCTAGTTTCTGTACTGGGTTGGTGTTTACTGGTATGTAGGTTTTATTGTCCTCCAGTAATTCTTCAGCTTTTTGTATGTATTGTGATTTGTCCATGACAACCATGGTTTGCCCTTTATCTGCTGGGAGGATGATGATGGTTTGGTCTTTCTTTAGGTTTTGGAGGGCTGCTCTCTCCCTTGCTTTGAGTTGGTTCTGATTCTGTGTTCTTCTGCTCTGTGGTATGATTGTCAGGCTTATGTTTTCTTGGGTCTCTGTGGCAAGTTCTGTGCTTTTAAATGCTGCTTTAAATTCTTCTTTGAGTGAAACTAGAAATGAGACAAAACAGATGCTAAACGTCATAATCAGAACCCAGCCTCTCAAAATGCTTAAAACCAGAATTGTAATCAACTACATTGTCACATACCAATCACACCAGGAGAGTAGACAATAACTCCAATAAAAATAGAATGCTGCCTTATGCCCACTCAACTGATCAATCCTTCTAACTCAGTAATATCTATGCCAATCAGCACTGGCTCAACAGTTTCAGATAAAAGATTTTTTGTACACAATCAGGTATCCTATCAATAAGGATTTTCTGCGAATTTCCTGGGATTAGCTCCTTTTGGGAAAAAAAAGAGGGTAGCTTTAGTAGATAGGCCCTTTTTCAGACATATAAAATGCCATTCTTAATCATACATAATGGGGCCCTGGATCTTTTCCTCCAAGTTGCATTTACTTTTGTACAATCAGTCCAAGGATAAACTCAGTCACATGAATGGGTTCTCTTTACTGAAATTCCATATATTGGGCATGATTCCTTTATACCATTCCCCAGTCTTGTGACTCTTATATGTACTAGACTTCAATCCTTATAATTTTCAAAGAGTCTGAGAGTGTTGAAGTCTAACACATCAGGAGGGCAAGGTTTGGGGAAGGCTGCCTTGCTTCTTCTTCTTCTTTTCATTATTGTAACTGAGCAAGCTTATTGCCTTTCTTTGGCAAGATTGATTTTAATTATTTAATTCTTTACAAACTATCCATGGGCCCCAGAAGGAACATAGGGCTTCCACTAAGTTCCAGTGATAGCAGAAAATAAGTAGAATGGATCTCTGCTGAAACCCAATTTTAGCTATCAAATATTTTTCACTTTTGACACATTTATTTCAAAATTATTGACTCACAAGGAGGAACCCTAGAATTTAAAGCATATTACTGTCATTGAAAGGAATCTTTCTGTGATGAGTGATTGTGACTAGACCTAGGTTCCCAAGAGCATTCTTTTCTGGGGCACTTATGAGGGCAGAAAGGTCTATTTTTCTATGAAAATACACTGCAATTATTTTAAGAGCAATTTTTATCTATGTAGACATTTATACTCTTTATTCAGCTTTACTGAAAATATAAATATATCCCTAAGAATACAAAGTGTGCTTTATGTTTTGTGCAATATCTGTCATTCTGCATTAAATAATACAATTTTAATTATGTAGATTAACTATAGATTTAAAAATCATCTTTATGTTGAAGTGAAATATGTTCTGAAATTTCTGTCTGTGTTATGATTTTCTGGAACATCTGTTCTAGATTTTGTTATGGGCTTAGAGTAGGTCAAAATGAGCCCACAATAACTGTTACTATTTACCAGTCTGCAGAGAAACTCCATAAAATGTATAGTCTAACACATATTGAACACATTAACTCAGGGAAAAGTGCCCACAGAATCCCTAAGAAACAAAGATTTCTGTGAGTAAAGGTTTTGGTTTGCTGTCCTGAGACAAAGTCTCTTAAAATCTGACAAAACTGGCTTTCAGCTGCTGCTTTTAAATGCCAGGTCAGTCTGTAATAAGGCCTCCCTCATCTGTGATTTAAACGTTGATGAGAGGGCTGACCAGGCATGTATTACCGAGACCTGGCTGGTCCTGGAAGGGCGGGGGGGGGTTGGCCCTTTCGGAGATATGCACAGCTGGATTTTGGTTGCGACATCATCCAAAACCCCAGGGCAGGGGTGGAGGTGTGGCAATTATCATCTGGGAGTCACTTATGACTTTCAGGGGCACTACACCATATGTCACTGGATATGAGACACTGTTCATTAAGTTGGGCTCTAGGGATCAGTTAGGATTGTTGCTGTTGTACCAGCCTCCCTGCTACATAGCAACCTTCCTGCCTGAGCTCCTTGACTTCATCTCTGAGTTGCCAGTGGAGTTCCCCAGACTTATGGTCCTGGGGGACTTCAATTTGCCTTCTCTGGGAGTGGGGTCTGCAGTGGCTCAGGAGTTCATGGGCCTATCCCAGGTCATCCAGAGCCTGACATGGGACAGTGGTCACACACCGGATCTGGTGTTCCTGTTGGAGCAGTAGCTATATGATCTGAAATTGGTGGAACTTCTGATGTCCCCCTTGTCATGGTCAGATCATACCCTGATTACCATGGGATTCTCTGGTGCCATCATCCACTGCAGGGAGGCTGGAAACATTAGATTGGTCTCCCCCTGGTGACTGATGGACCCTGATGGGTTTCAGAGGGAGCTGGGAGTTGTTCCTGCTGGTCTGCTGCATGGTCCACCTGAAGCCTTGGTCGCCACTTGGAATAAGAGGGCAGCTAAGGCTTTGGATTGGATCGTGCCTATGCGACCTCTCCCCTCTTGGGGATCCTGTCACTCCCTGTGGTGCATGAAGGAGTTAAGGGAGATGAAATGAGAGAAGAGACATCTAGAATGTCACTGGTGTTCTACAGAGGACGAACTTGACCTGACACGGGTTAGAGCCGTTATTAAGGCCTACTTTGTGGTGGTAAGGGTGCGAAGTATCAGTACTTCTCTGCCTTTATTGCATCTGTGGATAGCCATCCTGCAGCCCTGTTTCAGGTGACACGTCCCCTCCTGGGTAGAGGAGGTTCGGAGAATTCCCTGCAGGGGCATGCAGAATTTGTTCAGCATCTGTCAAAGTCATTCAAATTCACTCAGTTGGATGCTGGTCTTGTTGCAGGTCCGGAGGAGATGCCTGGAGAGGAGTCTTGCCTGGTTATCTAGGAACAATTTGAACCCGTTGGGCCTGATGAAGTGGACAGGGTCCTTAGTGTCAGGTTCGGTCAGCACGGGGCTTCGGGGAAGCTTGCAGCCAGACCACGCGAACTCCACCGGTGGCAGCTAGCGAGGGAAAGAGGAACTGAAAGCGCCGCTAATTAATGGGCCACCTGCGCCCAGCCAAACAGGAAAACCGCAGCGGAAGTTTTAACTCTACACTGATAACGGCGTGAGCCAACAATGAACGGGGCCGCAGGCAGCGAAACAAGATCGCCGCGCAACGCAGAACCCTCGGGCTTGCACGTAACGGGGGGGGACCAACCCAAGCCGGGGGGGGACTGTCAATCAAGGACAATGGACCCTGACCGAACCTGCCATCATGGACAATTAAGAGGGATTATTGGGGGGCCGATAATCTGCAGCGGTAACGCGATCGCGGGGCGAAAAAAGCGCAGGAAGGAGGGAATATAACGAGTGATGCAATTGTACCAAGCCAGTCCTGGCTTTGCTTGTGACTGCTACGTTACGCATGAGTAAACCTCTTTTGTGAACCACACGTGTCACGGGAGTTTCTCTGTCGAACGGGGCAAACCTTACATAAAGCCAGGACTCACCGTTAGCACTACCCGGTGCCACCGAGGAGCGTTTCCCTTTCTAATACAGGCATGACCAGCGATGAGGAATCCGTTGGTCAGCTGGAGCACGAGGAACCCGGACTCAAGGAGGGACGGTCAGAGCCACCCGGGAGCGACGGGGCAGCGGCCAGGGCCGGGGACCCTCCAACGGAGAGGTGGTCGATGTGTGTGAACCAAGGGCCAGACAGCTCAGGGGTCACGATGACCCGGGATTCGGGGGCCCGGAACCGCGAGAGGGACGAAAAGTTTGCCCGACTAGAGAGGATCGAGCGGCGCCTAGACGCTGTGGAGGCGATGCTCCAGACCTTGCTACGGAGGGTGGGGCCATCGGCGGTGAGCGATGGCACGAGCAACAGGGGTGGCAGCCCGGCACCCCAGCTGGCACCGCCCACAATGCCCTGGCTGGTGGATCAACGGGCGGCGGACGCCCTGAGACTTCGAGGCATCACCAGGAAGTTCTCAGGGGATCCTGAACAGCTGCCGCACTTCTTGACGCATGCCAGGGGTTTCATGCAGAGGGGTGGTCACCTATTTGCTAGGGACGAGGATAGAGTATCCTACATGGCCGAGCTGTTAGACGGCCAAGCGGCTAGCTGGGTGATCGGACTGTACGACGCCAACGCGGCAGAACTGCGGAGTTTCCCGGACTTCATGCAGGCGCTCCGGGACAGATTCGAGGACACATTGAGTGCCAAGCGGGCTGAGGACGACATCCTGCAGTTCAGACAGCGGGACAAGTCGGTGTCGGAGTATGCCCTGGAGTTCCGGAGGTTAGTAGAGAAGCTCACAGACTGGCCGGAGTCCCTGAGGGTGAAGTATTTTAAGAGGGGGCTCAATCCGGAGATCCTGGAGCGGGCACTGGGGCGGGATGACCCGTCCACAGTGAAAGATTGGATCTGGCTGGCCGGAACGGTGGAATCGGTGTGGCGGCAGATTCAACAAAGCGCGAGGCGACGGGACCAGACGAGGGACCGGCCGAGGGAGAAACCCCCAGTGGAGAGGCGGAGCAGTCAGCAGCAGTCCACCGGGGGGCGAGAGGCAACCCAAACCCCGAACCTGTGCTTCCGGTGCGGAGGCAGAGGACACCGAGCGGCGCAGTGCCCGACCGAGCGGGAAGGAGCCTCACCACAGCCCGAAGTCAAGCCCCCGCGTCCTACCGGAAAAAGGGCCGGCGACCGACCGCGGAAGAGTGCAGTGGCGGCGGTGACCGAAAGAGGATGGATGGGGTGGTCGACCCCGGAGATGGCGTCCTCCGGAGAGGATTCGGAGCCAGCGGGAAACGAGGCGCGCTCGCACTGAACGGCGTCCCAGTGCAAGCAGGGGAACCGAGGCACGCGGACCCAATCAGGGATGAGGACTGCCCTCCGTTCCGGGTGAGGATACACATCCGGGGGGTGAGATCCGGAGGGGAGGCACAGCTGCGAGCGCTGCTGGATTCAGGCTGCACCCACTGCTTGATGCACCCAGCTGTGGTCTCGGGACTCGGCATACAGCTGAGGCGCCTCCGGGAACCCATTGCATTCAGCCAGCTAGACAGCTCGCTGGCGGGGGGGGACCAGCTCAGTATTACACCAAGCTGGTCCAGATGATGATCGGGAGTCACCGGGAAGAACTAAGATTTGTGGTGGTCCCGGTGGCCAACTACGCGGTGGTACTCGGCTTGGCGTGGCTGCGGCGACGGAACCCACGGGTCGACTGGACGGCAGAGGCGGTGCGATTCGGGGTCGAGGGGCCGGCAGAGCGCGAGAGCAGGTGAGATCGGTCCGTGGCGACGGACGCGACCGCAACCACAGACGGGCAAGTGGAGGATCCGAGGCACGGGGAGACGAGGCGAGAGCAGACGAAGCTCGAGACCCGGGCGGCGACAGCAGCAACAGCAGCGCCGGAGACCCGAAGACTCGCAACGATCCCGAGGCGTGGGAAGGCAGCAGCGACTAGCGGGACAACTGCAAGACGAGGGCCAGAGTCCGGGGAACCCATGACGAGCGGCGGAATCCCGAGGCAATATCGAGACCTGACGGCGGCGTTCGGGGAGAAGGAGTCCGACCAGCTCCCTCCACACCGACCCAGTGACTGCGCCATCGAGCTAGAGCCAGGGGCAAAGCTGCCCAAACCGAAAATGTACTCCCTGTCAATGAGGGAGATAAGGGCTCTGCAGGAGTTCATAGACAAGAACCTAGCGCGGGGATTCATCCAACCCGCGAAGTCACCATTAGCGGCCCCGGTACTATTCCGGGAGAAGAAGGATGGCTCGCTCCAGATGTGCGTGGACTACCGGGGGCTGAACGCAATCAGCACCGAATACAAATACCCCCTCCCCCTGATGAAGGACCTAATGTCGCACCTATCCAAGGGGAGGGTGTTCACAAAACTGGACTTGCGCGAAGCTTACTTTAGGGTCAGGATCCGCGCAAAAGATGAGTGGAAGACGGCGTTCAACACGCCGCTCGGAAGCTACCAATTTTCCGTGATGCCGTTCGGGTTAAAAGGGGCCCCGGGGTTTTTTATGCAGCTAATAAACGAGGTGTGCACGATCTACTCTACCGGGGCGTCCTGGTCTACCTGGACAACATCCTCATCTACACCGAAACCCTGGCAGAGCACGTGAGCCTGGTACGCATGATGCTCCAGAGACTGCTGAAGGCGCAGCAGTACGCAAAGCTATCAAAATGTGAGTTTCATCGAGAGCAGCTGGACTACCTCGGCTATCGGATATCCAGTCGGGGAATTGAGATGGACCCGGCGAAAGTAAAAGATGTTCTGGGCTGGGAAGCGCCACGAACCCGGAGGCAACTTCAAAGCTTCTTGGGGTTTGCGAACTTCTACAGACAGTTCATCCCGAACTTCGCCCAAATCGCCCTTCCCCTGACAGACTTACTAAAAACCAAGGGCAGCGGAAAGCCCCCCAAGCCCAGCATGGCACTCGCGTGGACTGCGGAATGCCAGGGGGTGTTTGAGGAGCTAAAACGGCGGTTTACAGCGGAGCCGATCCTGCGCCATCCCGACCCAGATCGGCAGTTTATCATACAAGTAGATGCGTCAGACGTGGCAACGGGGGCGGTCCTGCTCCAGCCCAGGCCGGAGGGGGCCATCCACCCATGCGCCTACGCCTCCCACAAATTCACGGAGACAGAGAGAAGGTGGATGGTGTGGGAGAAAGAGGCGTACGCGGTCAAGTGGGCGCTAGCCACGTGGAGGCATCTATTGGAGGGGGCAGCTGAACCATTCAAGGTGTGGACGGACAACAAGAACCTCGAGGCCCTGAAGGCCCCGCGTAAGCTATCCCCCAAACAGGCGCGGTGGTCCCAATACTTCGGGAGGTTCAGGTTCACCCTAAAACACATCCCCGGGAAGCGCAACTTCCTAGCAGACGGGTTGTCTCGCATGCCCCAGCACGCCAGCCTACGAGAGGAGATCGTGGACTCCATCATCCCTGCCAGCAGGCTGGCTGCAAAGGCGGTGACCCAGAGCCAGACCAAGGGGGAGCGACGGGACGCGGCGCCTGAGGTAAAGCAAGGGTTTGCGGAGGCGGCGGAGCGGGACGCTTGGCTCAAGCAAAACCGAGAAATGCTAACCAGCCAAGAGGGTTTGTGGTGGCACGAAGGGAAGTTGTATGTGCCCGAGGGGTGCCGACGGGGGGTCATGGAAAAAGCCCACGACAGCCGGAACGCGGGGCATTACGGCTTCGTGAAGACGCTCCACTTAATTCGATGGCAGTTCTGGTGGCCAACGCTCCGGAAGGACGTGGAGGCATACTCGGGGGGTTGCCCGGTGTGCGTGACGGCGAAAGGGGCCAAAGGCAACCCTAGGGGGTTACTCCAGTCGGTAGCAGACCCCGACGGCCCATGCCAAGAGATCGCCATGGACTTCATAGTGGAGCTCCCGGAGAGTAAGGGGAAGACCGCCATTTGGGTGGTTATGGACTTATTCTCCAAACAAGCGCACTTTGTAGCATGCTGGCGAGTCCCCACGGCAGAGAGGTTGGCGAGGCTGTTCGTGCAGCATGTTTACCGGCTGCACGACGCGCCCCGACGGGCCGTCAGCAATCAGGGCGGCAACTTCATCGCGCGGTTCTGGAGGGAGTTCCTGAAGTGGGTGGGGACGAAGCAAGCCCTTTCCTCCGCGGCGCACCCGCAGACGGACGGAGCCACGGAACGCTTGAACGGGGGGCTCGAACAGTACCTGCGCTGCTACGTGGGACACCAACAGGACGATTGGGTGGAGCTACTGCCATTCGCGGAAGTAGCATACAATAACGCCGTCCACAAAAGTACCGGCTTTTCTCCATTCAAAGTAGCCACCGGGAGAGACTTCGTCCCCATGCCGGAGTTGCCTCAGCCGGAATCCCAAATCAACTCCCTGGATGCCTGGTTCGCCCAAATCGACGCCACCCGGCGAGCGGCGCACGCGGCATTGCAAAGAGCCAAAGCCGACTACAAAAAACACACGGACCGCAAGAGACTCCCCGAGGGGCAATGGAAAGTGGGGGACCAGGTGTATTTGTCAACCAAAAACCTAAAGACACACCAGACATCAAAGAAACTCAGCCCGAGGTTTGTGGGGCCGTTCCCCATTGCAGAGGTCATCAATCCAGTAACCGTCAGGCTGACGCTCCCAAAAAGCCTCGGGAAGATCCACCCGGTGTTCCACTGCAGCCTGCTAAAGCTGCACCAGCCGGGGAACGCCTGGCACAAGGCAGAGGGGGTGCCACCACCCCTCATGGTCGGTGGGGAGCAGCATTTCGAGATCAACCAGATACTGGACGCCAGGAGGCACAAGGGGCAGGTCCAGCTCCTAGTGCAATGGAAACATTTTCCCAAGTCCCACAGCGAATGGGTAAGCAAAACCCACATAAGAGCGCCGAACCTAGTGCGGGACTTTTACAACAAATACCCCGGGAAACCGAAATAAAGTCAGGGGGGGGATTTGTTTTCAGGGGGGTGGTATGTCAGGTTCGGTCAGCATCTTATCCTGGTGCCTGGAGGCTATGAGGGTCTGAAAGAGAAACAAGAGGCTTCAACTGAACCCTGGCAAGACTGAGTGGCTTTGGATTTTGGGGCCCACCAGTTCTAGGACCATACCAACTCTGGTGCTGGATGGAGTTGCACTGCCCCAAACAGACTCTGTGCGCAATCTGGGGGTTCTCCTAGACTCACAACTCCTGCATGAGAAGCAGGTGGCAGTCATGGTTACTGTAATGTGCTCTACATGGGGCTGCCCTTGAGGCATACCCAGAAGCTTCAGCTGGTTCAGAATGCAGTGGCGCGGGTAGTTACAGGTATGTGTGTTTCTAGAAGACACACATTACACCTCTGCTCTGAGAGCTACGTTAGTTGCCAGTCTGTTTCTGGGTCCAATTCAAGGTGCTGGTTTTGGCCTTTAAAGCCCTTCATGGCATGGGACTGGGTCATTTGAGAGACCACCTCTACCCAGTGACATCTGCCCATCCTACCAGATCCATCAGATATGGCATGCTGCGGATCCCGTCAGCTAGGGAGCTACACTTGGTGGGTCCTAAGTGACAGGTCTTTTCTGCTGTGGCCTCTGCTTTATAGAACATTTTTCCCCCCGAAGTGAGGTAATTTTCCAGAAGTCCCTCAAGACCTAGTTGTGGCAGCAGGCTTGGGGAACCCAGGGGATTGGTGAAATACTGAGATGGCTCCAGTATAATTAATATCTGCTCTTCACCTAATATTTTTTATTTTTCTTTTTAGCTGATGCCTTTTATAATTTTAAAGTTTTTTAATAATAATAATTATTATTATTATTTGTATATATTTATTGTTTTTAGCTTGGTTGTATGCCACCAAGAGTCACTTGTTTGTGAGATGGGCGGCCATATAAATATGACAAATAAATACATAAAATAAATAAAACAACAGTTGATAGCCATGACTGTGGTTCAACGGCCCAAGAAGGGATAGGATCCAGTAGTCAAGAGGCAGGGAAAGGGAAGCCTGTAAATAGCCAGAATGAATAAAGAAGGTATATGCTAGAATTAAAACTGAATGAGTAGAGAGTTTGCTTTGTTCTGCAAGAAATCCTATATTCTTAAGATCTATTCTTCTAAAATCTAATGGGGAACAAGAAACTGTTAAATGTCAGTCTTATGCTCAGTGCCTGCATATGCATGAAAATAGAAGTCAACTGAAGATCACTGGTGTTCCTATGATATAGATTATCACAGAAACACCAGTGATCTTCAGTTAACTTCTATTTTCCCAACTTTATTTGGGTATAATTAAGTTTTCTTAATCCTTTACACTCTATTAACTTTACTGTTTTACAAATGCTAACATGTTTTACTAATCTAAATTATATAAAAAAAGTGATCTAGATTCAAATCTGGTGAGACTCACTTGCAGTTGTTGAGCCATGCTTGATTGCTTGCTGTATTTATTTCTTTACATTCGATTTATATGGTCACCCAGTTTGCAGGAGCAACTCTAGATGATTTACTATCTGAAGAAACATGACAAGGAATTAAAAATAAAATGCAGTGCAAATAATAAACCATCAGAACATAAAAACATCAGGATAATGAAATAACAGAAATAACAAGAACAACAGAAGAAGCCAAGGTCAGGTTTCTCAACAGGTTTCTCTTTCAGGGATCTTTATAGGGCTTTATAGGAGATACCCAACACTTTGAATTGCATCCAGAAGTTTATAGGGAACTACTGCAACTCACAAAGCAGAGATGTTATACTGGTCCACAAAGTCCAAGAGGATTCCCAAACTGTGCACCAGTTCTATCTGGGGAAGTATCCAGGGCCAAAGGTGGAGAATCCCCAAACTCAGGGGATCCCAAAACCCACAACCCATCAGGATCCTCACAGCCTCCAGACACTGGAAAAGGACCCTGACACCATCACTGGGCAGCCTAGATGTATAAGCAGGTATCATTGGGGTATAGATGATACCTAATCTGATATCAATGGATGACCTTGCCCAGAGGTTTCATGTAGATATTAAGTAACAGAGGAAAGAGAGTAGTGCCCTGGATAATCTGAAGCATATAAAGATCTGCTAGATTCTTCTGTATGAAAAGTATTGCAATCTGATATGCGCTAACCTGGAAGTAAGTCCCACTGAATTCAGTAGGATTTACTTCAGAGTTAACTGTGCTACTGTTCATGGCTGATATCTATCTGAGCTTCTTACTACAGTATTTATTAAGCCATAATTTTTGTCCTTTTTTATGTGAACAACACTGCACTAACTGCTCAGTCTCTGGTAATCTTTTGAAAATGGTGATCATTCCTAAACTGATTTCTCATTCTGATTTCAGTTGATTTCTTGCCTCTTCTTACAGCCCATCTGTTTTTAAGTGCTCCTTTTAACTGCTGCTCTGTTGGAGCTGTCAACTTTAATTTTCTTTTGAAGCATGATTTCTTACCTTCTCTTTCACAGATACTTGGTTACCTTTGAATATTGAGATTCTTGTAGTTCATAGATGTTTATGGTAGTATTCATCACACTTACCTTATCCTGGATATTATAATAATTATGAAATTAGACTTTATTTCCCCTTTTTAATTTTGATTGTTGCTGTGTTTATTGATTTTCTGGCTTTTATAATTTTTCTTCCAGGTATTTACTTCTGAATTGTATTTTTCCTTCTTTCTCACTTTAGTTCCTAATCAAAAGAGTATCTTGAATCTGCTGTTTCTTCTTTTCCTCTTATTTCTATCACCAATTTTAATTTTATTAAAATCCCTTTATAGCGGATGACACATTCTGTATGTTATTCTAAGTTCCAACTGTTATTTATTGTACTTTCAGTGTTTCCTTTTGTATTTTCATAATATGTTATTATTTTTAACATGTGCCACATTTCATTTTTATAATTTAAGGTGTCCCTCTTCATAATCTGTCAGGTTGTTCTGGGATTCTTTTTCTACAGGGATTCAACCCTACCATTACCAATACAGTTGCTAAGTTTCTGTCTACAGTGATTTTCATAAGGCATAAGTTGTCCCAACCTTGGAGTGATAACATTATAAAGTCTATCTTTTCTCTTTTATTTTATTTTATTGTATTTTATTTCATTTGATTTCTATCTAGATTTCTTCTTCATTGTTTTACTGAATTTTATTCAATTTTTTCCTTTCTCTAGTTTTTAGATTTTAGATGACTTGTAACACAGTCTTTGTTGTAGTTGGTCATTGCTTCTCGTTTTTTTTTATTTGCTAGTAATTAAATATATTATTGACCATAATTAAATACATTTTATTGGGATTCAAATTACATCTTTCTCTTCTACTCCTTCCACTCAATCTGCTGTTTATTCTACAGCTATTTCTTCTTTGGCCCATCCTTTTCTCAATCTCTCTCTCTGGTGTGAGATAAGAATCCTACATTGTACAGTATTGTGGTTTTAAACTGTCATGACTATAGGATAGACATTTTTTGGTACAAATAAATAAATAAATGTATTCCCCACCATTACTCACTCTGAGGGGTAAGATGGGGCAGAAATAACCCCCTGCCAGTAGACAGTAGCATTTTTGGAAGGGTAAGGGAGCAGCGTATCCCAATGTCTCCTTTTCCTCCAATGGGCAGGTCTCAAACCACAAGGATGTTTCCTGCTGTTGAGAGACTTCAAATAGGGCTGTCTCTCAGTAAGTTGGCAATCTTGGATCCATTCCATCTAAACAAAGCAAGGCTGAGCATCTCAAGGACACCCTCTAAGAGCTAGTGCACTTAATCCCTCTTCCATTAAAACGAATGAGAGGATTAAAACTATACAAAGAGGAAAATACTCCCATAGCCACATCCATATACGCAGGTACAATAATAGCTTCTCTGGTCCCAACATATACATAATAGTATGCATGTCACATTATGGCATTGTAGGAAGAGAGCTGTGTTAGTCTATGGTGGCAAAAAGTCAGGAGTCAGGGACCACCTTTTTCAACTAACAAATTTTATGAAAAAGCATAAATTTTTCTGAGCTGCATCTCACTTCATCCAATGCATAGAGTGGGTAGGCTGATGTGGGATTTCAGTTGGGGTGAGGCAAGAGGGGAAGGGAAGACAGGTTGGCTATGCAGATGCAGTTTACATGTGAGGCAGATTACAAGTACCTTATCAATTAACAATTGTAATGTATTAAAAACCAGTTGTATTTGTTGAGTCCTTCTGAGATTGCCTGAAACCTTTTGTCTAAGTCCAACAATTTCTGTTGATGGTGCTGTTAAAGTCCTGCTTTTCTGAAACACTCACTTTGAGGTTATTTGATATTGTAGTTAAATTTACTAACTAGCAACATGATCATCAGTATATAAATTTGAATCTACAGCTTTGCTTTTGTAGAAAATATACTTTTATTTACTAATGGGACTATAAAGTAAAGTGAGACAAATATCACCTTATTAAAAGAGTATTTTGTGCATTGCATTTTACTGCACATATAAAACTGACTTGCTTGATTTAGCATTTGATAATAAATTCTGAGAAGCTGTAAGTTGAATAATTACACTCCACTAAACCTACAAATGGACAAATGAGCAAATGGCTATATATATCTTTCTGCTGCTAAATTACTGCTTATTTGAATATCATAGTAAAAGGATGGGAATCAGATTACAGTATATTGAATGAACTCAAATAAGGAATAACTGATCTTTTGAATAATCTTTGGGGATATATTTGATCAAAACCCAGTATATTGCTGATTACACTGCTTCTTATGAAATGATTACAATTTTTTCTCTTGGCACTGTTCTGTTTTTAAAAATTGCTATATGCTACCCTCAATTAAGAGAACCACCCTTATCAAGGTGGGACCATTCTTTACTGCTGTGATTCCCATTCAGACCTGTCAACTAGGCTGAATTCAGTACTGTAATGTGGATATGTGTGCATGCAGACAGTAGGGAACTGCTAGCAAAATGATACTCAAGAAGGGGAGGAGGAATGTATCTGCTAGAAAGCCAAGAAGCAGCACATGGAACTGCAACCAACACAGATGTTGCTCTTACTGCTTCAGGCTTGTGAATAAGATATTATCCTTGTTACTAAGGTATAATACTTTGCCTTGCACAGAGGTGAGTAGCTCTTCCCTCCCTCTGCACTTTTGAATGCGGAGGGCTGTAACTGGGGTCTGGGCAGCTCTTGAAAGTTGACTGTTTTCTGTCTCAGAAGTGCTGGTATAGCAGGGAGAGTGACAGCAGCAACAGGGACAAGGACTGGCAATTTTGTGTCTCAAGCACCAACCTCTTCTGTCCGGCACTATAATGGAGATTCAAGCCCGGTGATAAGCAAAAGCAAGACTCGGTGTCTCACTGGCCTCCTCCAAGCATAAAGGAAGTAAGGAGGGGTCATGGATGGATGGGAGGGAACGTTCAAGGCATGCTTTTGGACAACTCTGGACTGAGATTTAAAACAGCAAAAAGATTGGCTAAGAATTATTGCAAGACACCAGGAAGGAATTAGTTTACATTGGATAGTTTGATTTGAAAACATGGCATTATTTACCCAAAACCTCACTATAGCATTGGGCTTCATCTCCTGTCTCACAACATGCAGGGTAGAAGCTCCCTTTGAAAATTTACCAGCGTTTTCCCTTAATAGTCCATAATGAAAGAACACCTTCAAATGGATCCTGCAGTTCCAAACTGGGAGGAGAAATACGCACTGATAATGGTAGCTGAACCAATCAGTTTATGATATCAGTGTAAGACAGCAGTTGAATCCTGGTGCATGGACCATGGATGTGTGAGGAGAGTAAGCGTGACAGTGGCAATAGACATAAATTACCAGTTAATCAGATTTATTAATACAGATAATTTATTTATTTCTCCAGCTAATAGGATAGGAGGAATCCTTGAAGGCAAAATGAAAAGAATAATTTGTTTACAGTATTTATAACATATCTATGCCGCTCTACTCCCAACGGTTCAGATGTGAATTTGAAATACGTTCAAAAAATGTGAATTTGCTGTAATTAAGAGTTGCGTAAAGCATGCATAATAAAATTGGGAAGTCAACTCATGCTCCAATAAGTCGTCTCCTAGACCTTACTGCCACCACCAATTTGCATAGCTATTGTTTAACACAGATTTAAAACAAAAAATAAAAGTTACGGTCTTAAATATCTCTGTTCCTACGCCAACAGAATTCTTGAAATAATTCAAGAGGTCCAAAGACGCATTCTACGCAGGAAGGGATCGATAACAGAGAGGCATTAAACCTCCCGCCCACCTCACTTTTAGGGTTCCGGATGCTAGCCCAAACGTAGCTACAAGCCTTTTCCCTCAGCCCCACCTCTTGGCCCAGCAAGGGGCCACTCCACCTGTAGCGAGCTTGTCGCGCCCGCCCACCCCGTTTATCGTGCCTTGCCCCTTGGTAACGGAGGCGCGGCAGCTGCGTGAGAAGGCGAGCTGCGTGCGGGAAACGTGCTCCCCAGAACTTGAGGCGCGCTGTATATGTACGTGTGAAGCGAAAGATGGAGCCTGATTCTTCGGTTAGTACGAAGCCTCGCGGAGTTCAAGGGATACCCCGACATCATCGAACAGAGTTCGCGCCGCCTAGGGCGGGGATTGGCCGATGGGGGGTTCCTGAGGGAAAGGCGCCCCTAGGCCTGAGAGGGGCCCTTGGAATGGACAGGGCGGTGAGGAGCTGTCTTCGTTGGGGTGGAAAGTTTATGGCGCGGGGAGAGGGGATGGGGAGAGGGCGAGAAATCGCTTCAGACCCAACGCCACGAATGACTTTGACGTCGCTTTCCCGCCAAAATAGGCAAGAGCTCAGGAAGGCTGCCGCTGCTCCTCCTCCCTGGCGCTCCCAAGCGAGACGCCGCGCCCCTCCTCCCCGTTTCGTCTCCCCTCCCCGCCATTCTTGCTCGAGGTGCTTCTCCTCCCCCCCCGCGAAGTGGGAGGGGTCTCCAGCTCCGGCAAAAGTAACGGCGCTCCTGGGCGCGCGCCCCCTAACGGCAGCGAAGGGCGGTTGGGGAGGGGGGAGTCGCGGTTCCGTCGGGCGGCGGAGCGGCGAGGCTCCTGCCGTTCCTTGCCCTTTTCCGTTCCCTGTGGTTGGAGCCGCTTGGCTTTCGCTTTGCTTTTGCAACCATCCTTTTATTCTTCTGTCGAAGATGATCATGAGGTCAATACTCTCGATATCATTAGAAGTGCCGGCCGTGTTAACTCTTTATTAGGGGGCTGAGCAATTTTTCCTAATGAGGTAGGTGAAGGCAAATTCTCCTTTGATTTGAGCTTGACTCTGGTGATTTTATGTGTATATCCACGTGCCTGCCCCCAAAGTTGACATACTGTATAATGGTTTGAATTTTCGTTTGTAATTTGAATATAAACATAGACGAACCAAGAATGGCTTGATTTAAAAGTCTTCAGGAGGACACTAAAAGTATTTCTCAGACACAGTAATAGGGGAAACCAAAAATATTTTGCAGATATAAAATTACAAACACTTTATCATTTATATTATTGTAGGATAATTCTGTATTGTTAATGTGCAGTTAAAAAATAGAAGAACTTTCTAAAGTCAAATAGTTGTACCTTACTATTGTAGATGCAGAAAATTTATTATTTCTTAAGCTTTACAGGAAGAAATAGAAAAATTACAAAATACAAAAAAGGAAACAAATACATGAAAAACTACCCCCCAAAAAAACAGGAAATATGAACAATAATTTTTATATCTTGTCTCTTTCTCTCCTTTTCCCCTATTTGTTTTTACAGCTAATTTTTAAAACATTTTGATACTCAAAAATAATTTATTTTGTTAGGAAATTGGTTAAAAGATATAAGCATGCACTTTTATAAAGGAAGCAAGATCAAATCAAAGAAACACACTTTAGTCATAATGTAAACATTTGTTTAATGTCTGCCATTGAACTGAATAATCCTTAAAAGTGCTTAACTTTTACTGGATGTTATATATTGTATTTTTAATACTTCCAGTTGCAAGACGTTTCCTGAGCAAATTCATAAGATTGAACAAAATTAAAACAAGGAACCCATTACCAACCATAGTAAAAAAATTTTTTATTTTAACTTTGTTCGCTGCCCAGAGTCACTTGTTGAGATGGACAGCCATATAAATTGGATAAATAAATAAATACCTCAAGGAATAAAAATAAAATGTAAAATGTATAAAACATTCCAATAATATAGTACAGGTATTTAAAATTCACAAGTCTGAACTATAAAATATGGGAGTTAAAATGACTGACAGAAGATGGATTTTTTGTGTATCACTGCATAGTCTTCATTGTATGTGAATGAGAGTGGGCATTTTAAAAGGATTACACCTTAAAAAACTGTTTTTTCTGATGTTACCCAACAAGCTTCATTCAGCAAGAATCCTGGAGAAAAGCCTCTGAAGATGATCTTAGGCTCTGGGCAGCTGCATGGAGTTGGGAGCTTTTGCAGTCTGGTGCTTTTCATGTATATTGAAATTTGGCTTTTGGCCATGGTGGCTAATAGTTATAAGAGTCCAGAATTTATGAAGGGCATCGTGTTCAGGGAGATTGCTTTTTAGATATTCTGGTCTAAATTTAGCTGTCAAAGCACTATCATATAGACTACTGGACGTTTCCAGTACATTTTCAAATGTTGCCCCATATATCACATGATATAGTTACCTACTGGGAGCAAGAACATGACTTAATTATGCCAGGTTCTCTCTTTCCAGATAGGGTTGCTTCTGGCTTATTTGATTGTTCAGGAGAGGCAGCCACCTCCAAACCAAATATCCGAGCTGGAGAAACTGACCACTTAATGACTATGCTGCTGTCTTGTCAGGACTGAGTAGTTACTGGTCCTTATCCAGTTAATTACTCTGCTCAAGCTCTGATGCAGGAAGTCCTATATATCATGTCATGTCATGGATTTTGTTGGATATTGATTAAATCTTCACTCATTTTCCTGTATACCATTACCCCATGGTTCCTATAGATGTTAATTAGCTCAGGGGATAAAATGGAACCATAGGAATTCTGATAGGTAACTGCCACAGAGTAACCACCCTTTCTGCAATCTGCTGTCCAAGTAGGAACAGAAGCACCGTACAATAATGTATATAGGTAAAACAGCTTAACTAGAAAGGTATCATAGTTAATAGTGTTGAAAATTTTTAGGACGTCCAAGAGAATCAGTAGAACTGCATTTTCCCAACCATATGGTGCCCAAGGTAGGGGACCTCCACAGTGGGTAAAATATGGTGGCTTCAACTGAGCAGTTGAGGCCTGCCCCTATTTAATCTGCATTATTTCCCAGTGTACTTCTTAAAAAGGGTGAGGCTTTAACTGCATGGGCGATCTTGGTCCAAGGCACTTTCTATCCCCAGTCTTATTCAAACTGAATTGAAAGAGATCTATTTCAGCCTGAAATTGGTCAGCAGTCACTTACTCAAGGACCTTAACTCTCCTTTCATTTATATTACATTTTGGTAGGAGCAGCCCAGTTGCTACCCCTTTCAAAAGAAACTCGTACTGTTCCATTTCTAAAGGAAGAATAATACCTTTAAGGATACAAACAGTTATTCCCTCTGTATTAAATGCAACAAACTAAGTCAAAGTTCAGCATGCAAATAATCAGATTCCTGATTGCATCTTTAGATCTTAATATCCAAAACTTTGAAATAATTGGACTGAATAGTCTAATACCTCCAATAATGGAACCGCAGTGTTTATGAAGTCATGCTGAATACTGGTGATTTTATCTTCAAATGTTTATCATAGCAATCCACCTAGGATAGGACCAGTTCCAACAGTTCTGATTATAATAAAGTATTTACTATCTGGAACAGCTCTGCTAACTACATTGCAAATATGCCATGGATTTGCAAGAGAACTCCTTTGGCATAATCACAGCATACTGCATAATGAGATGTAATATATGATTCAGTCAGTCTAAAATTCTAAATTGTGGTCTAAAATTCTACTTGCTTTACTGTTCCTACCATCAAGATATATCCAGAAACTAGTTTGGCCTTGTCAGGGGAAAAGAAATGCATGGATGCAATCACCAAGCATACCAATTAGAAAATCGTTAGTAGTCTCAGGAAAACAGTACTGTAGAATCTATTAGTTTCTCAAGGAGAATCATTCTGTTACAGTCATTTGCCACTGTAGAGGAAATAAATGAAAAAGTAAAAACCACAACAGTCTTTAACTTTTCATCATGTCTGGGTCACTATCATCCTACCATTAGCTAGAGGGCCCTGATATGTCTGAGTTCCTTGCTCTATGAAGCTGTTTGACATGTATTTAAAATACATCATAACTAGTGAGATAATCACTCTCTTCTTAGGCCTTATGCTTCAGAAACATTTGAATTTGTCATGTTCAAAACAAGCAAGTTAGATCTATTTTTATTTATTTGATGGGAGTTATCATAAATACAAATAGAGAATCCCTATTTTACTAATAGGATTGCTAAGAAATGTTAAGTGTCAGACTTGTGTCCAAACAAAGTTACACAGACATGTCCCTTCAGAAAAAGATGTAAGGCTTATTCATTAAAATAACCATAGGTGACCTAGAGTTAATTAGCAGAACCCACTCATTGGAAGAGTCATCAGGCTCATTTGCCAAAAATATACTGTAGCTGGTCATGTGTGAACTAACACTATATGTATATTCAGTATTACTAGAATTGTATTGGATGGAAACTTTGAATGCATATATGTTGTGTAGTCTGTCAATTTCAGAGTACTTTATACATTGCCAAATACGAATTCAAAACAAATGTATTAGTGTTTTAGAACTATGAAATGCTAACAGTCCATAGCAGGACTACATCATAATTATGTAACAAGCTGTAGAATGATAAACCAATTCAAAAACATCTTCAAAGAAACTCTGATAATACTATAATAAATTGATGATTTCATGGTATAACAAGAAGTTATTTATTGATCAATGTTGGAAAGTTTCAAAAATATTTTTTCCTTAGTTTAGATAGAGTATTCCAAAATAGGTTTAGAAACAAGCATTATAAATAAAGAAATATTCAAATTGATTCATTAAAAAACAGTTCTCATAACGTAGCATAAAATGGTTCGGTCTGATAGTTCAGATTCTTTATTTGTTGACAAAAATTGAATGGCAATTTTTTTTAGTAAACTAATTTTTAACTTAATGGATTTCTTTAAGAAAACATAGAATGTTTAATATTAATATCAGAAAAATATGGAGAGGTTGGATCATACTAGGTAATAATTTAATGAACTCTGGCAACCTACACTATTGCAAATAATATTTGGGCATATTTAATAACATATTTAGTGCTTGAATTCTGACTTACACAGGAATCAGAAGATGTCTGATAAAACCTTTAGAAAAGAGACTGAATCAACACACAAGCCTTATACAATTCAAACAAGCTGTAGGTGCCCGTATACACCCACTTCTCATTTAGCAACTACTTCGGTTAGTGACCATTTGCAAATATGTCGGTAATAAATGATAATAAAAAATTCCAACCAGTGTGCACATTTACAATCAAATTTTGTGTGCCTGACAACAACACACACTGGAGTGAGGGTAACACTGGTGTAGCTGTATGAGAGAACTTTATCTGAATGAGACTGCAACAACCATTGATCTTTGCAGTATCTTTCTCTCTCTCCCTCTCCCTCTTGAGCTCTCAGTCACATGTTCACTTAGTGACCATTTTGCTTAACAGCGTGGTCATTGGAATGGAAGTCAATTGCTAAACAAGGAGTGGATATGTGTGCATATCTAGAAACTTCTAAAATGTTTCATTTTGCTAAACAACAAAAATTCAAAATGCGTAGTTTAATACTTTTTTTTTAACTAAGAAAATATTGGAAAAGAGTATGCAAACTTGCATGTTTCTAGAACATTTTCACATTTTCTAGAACTTTTCATTAGGTGAACTTAGAAAAAACATGGAGTGGGAAAAAGCAAAGTCCAAACATTTGGCCAGATGTTCCAGCCATGTGATCTGCAATTCAAAGTCAGTCTCAAGATGGAGCTTATACTATAGTCTGAAATCTTAGTACTTAGGTATGGTTTTATACCTGAAATTCACCTCTTGTTACTTAACAAGAAATGGAAAGAAGTCCAGTTTATTTTATTGAAATCAATAAAGTGAACTATTAAAAGTCTGGGATCCATTCTAATAGTAATAAGCTGTATGTCAGAGAACATAGAGTTCTCTCCAATTATTAATCTATTGATCCCCATACATCAATATATTTATTTGATTTCTATCCCACCTTTGTTAAAACTGAAATATGACAAATCTCATTTCTTTACAATAATTCAATAAATATTTGAAGAAAGAAAACACAGAAATTGAATTATTGGGCTTCAGTATTGAGGATAATACTGTGAGGATTTTTAAAAATTTATATTACTTTAAGAAATTCTGTAAGAAATAGTACGTTGTTTAGAACTTCTAGCCCCTATATAGAGTTATGTATGTGTGTGTGTGTGTGTATGTGTGTATATATATATAAAAAACGTTTCATATATGTATTCTATAGTACAGTAAAGATTTCGCTGTTAAGCAACAGTAGAAGAAATGTGAATGTATTACATGGTTCTGGCACTACCAGTGTGTTAATGTGTTTCAAATATTGGCTTTGAACTCCTTTTGCTGGTAGGAAGACATAATAAAAAGCCCATTATTGGACATAATAAATGATAATACGAAAACCTCTAACATTCAGTTAGTTTGTGCAGACTAGATCTATACCTCTAACTCTTTATCTATTTAAATCTATAGTTTCTGAAACATTCCAGAAAAATATTATTGTCAGAATTGTTCAGTGGAAAATTCCCAAGTAACAATAGTACCAAATAGCCACAATTGATTAAAATATATAGAATGATATATTTTGACAAAGAATACATTATTAATGTGAGGAAAACTGGACTGAAAACGTTAGTTTTATTGTCTATTAATGTTTATAACTATACGTTAATTCCTGAATTACCTACAGTATATGGTTGGATTATAATGACATCTTTTCTCAGTTTTGTTTTCAACAGACTCAGGAAGGACCTTGTCGTGGTTCTGTTGCTCATAGCACATTATGCTATGCTAACGCTTCCTGTGCATGCTTTAGATACACTACACTGTGGACAATTCATTTATATCTAGACTGTGGTATTTTTCTGGAAAATAAATTGAAACTTACAGTTAGGAACACTGAGATAAATTATTTTATTATTAATGGATTTTTGACATTTTTGTGGCTCATACTCACTGTCAGTATGTGCCTTCAGGGAAGAGCGGTTTTAGAGACAGATGGAGAGAAGGAGAGGAAAGTACTATGTTTGAGGCTATTTATAAGCCAATACAAGGACATTCTATATTAGTTCTTCACTGAATAATAGCTGAAAAGCTGTCATCATGTTCCTTAGTAAATTCATTAATAGCAGATATAACAATATTTAAATCTAATAAAACTAAAAATGGCCTGATACTTGCCTCAAATTCACTAAAGTATGAAAACAATCTTTAGAGGAAAAATAACAGGGACAAACCTAATTATATTCACTATTATACTTTTATGGGTGGGAATATATCCTAAAAGAAAGCATAGGTAGGTTAAGTTTTCTTTAGAGTAATTTATATGTATTTCAGAATATCTCTGTAAATTAGATTAACTATTAATCTGATGGCTGATTTCATATAACTTCATTTTTATGCAGTGGAAACACTTTGAAGCACATAATTTGAAACTTATAGCCTGAATAATGGGATCTTTTTAAAAAGCTATATGAAAAATGTTCTTACTGTATAGTTTAATTATATGGAATTCAATTTTCTATTTTAAAATTATTGTTTTACTTTCTACGGTAAAAGTAAGTTGCATTGTACAGATATGCTATCCAAAGAAGAGACAGGATGTCCTGTTTAATTTGTATAATAAAGCAGGGATAATGTTCATACGGAAACTTTTTTTTAAAAAAATAAGGATTATATTTTTTTCAGTTAAGGCAATATTTAATATACTTAGGAAATAGTAACTTTTAGAACTTTGTAGAATTGATTAAGAAGAGTTGAGGGTATGAAAACTTAGTACAAGGAACTTTTGATCATGTGACATAACATTGTCAGTTTAAATTAACTACTGGATTAAACTTTAAACAGTTCCATTCCCCAGAAACAATTACAACTATTGTTTGTCCTTTTTCTCATTTTAATTTTTGAATATCCATAATATAATGGATTGAAAATATATTTAACAAGAATATGTTCTTTTAAACAGCAGACTGCAAATCAGATGCAAACTGATTCTTTGTCTCCATCTCCTAAGACTGTGTCACCAGTGCCTTTAAATAACCCTACAAGTGCCCCAAGATTTGGAACAGTCATCCCCAATCGCATCTTTGTTGGAGGAATTGATTTTAAGGTAATTTTGGTAACCGAATAACAGAGTAAAACTTTTATTGTAATAGAATTGCTTTTATATTCTTGTTACATATATCTAAGAATTTATTCTTATGATTTTATTGTCTGGTAGATAGATGTAGTAAATAAGGGTTACTTCTCCCCCACCCACCCACCCTTTTTTTTTCTTTTTGGTCTAATGAAATGGCATCATTAGAGTGGATTCCAGTTCCCCCACTCTGATGTATTTCAATGGGTTGGGGATTTTCCAAGGCAAATTTGCTGGCCAACTTTCGAAAAGTGGACAAGCTGCTGAAAAATATAATTAAATAATAGTAATACAACTATAATGTACAGTTTCAAAATGTTTGAAGTTATATTTATATTATAAATATAATTATTTCAAAATATATTTGGAGGTATATTTCAAAATATAAATGGATGAATCGGAACTACATTTGATTGAGCAAACATGCCAGTTTTTAGAAGAAAGTCAAAGTTAAGTGATAATTGTATATTTACCTATATTTACTAGGATTATAAGATATAATCTATGTCTCTTTTTTATTTATTTTAATAGACTAATGAGAATGACCTAAGGAAATTTTTTTCCCAGTACGGCTGTGTAAAAGAAGTAAAAATAGTAAATGACAGAGCTGGAGTATCAAAGGGGTTAGTACTAAAACTTGTACTAAATTGATGTCATACTGCTTAGAGTCTGTATATAGGAAAACCTACCAAAAATTAAGAGCACGGTATGAAAGTACTTCACATCTATAATTCTGTAAGCAAATTATCTAGGAGTAAGTTTAAACGGACTTAGGCTTCTTACTAGAAAGCATAGGCTGCATTTGGTTGAAAAACAATTTCTAGAGATCAACCTGTGTTACTTGTTTGCAATAAAACAGCATATCATTGAAATTAGTTAAAATCCATTTAATCAGATACATGTGGTAGGTATAGTCCTCAGAAAAGAGTATATACAGTTGTTTACAAGGGGGAAAAAATGCTAAAAAGTTATCCTATTATCATTTCTTTCTTCATTCACATCCCTCTTACTCTATAATATTGTTACTCTTTAAGATGCCTTAAGACTTTTTGTTGAAAATCAGTATAATTTATATGGAATTATTAAATTTACTTAGTCTACAGTATTGTACAATATAGCTTAAATATTATATCCTTATTAATAGTCCTGTATCAGTCTGTTGTATAGTCCTTATTCAATAAACAGCCCTTTAATTATTTGCTTCTTCACTGTGATATTTGCGCATCACACAAATGAGTTTCATGTCTGTGCTGTGTACTATTTGGAATATTCTAGCAAAGCAATTTTTTTAAAATTTTTTGTCCCGCCTTTATTATTTTTATAAATAACTCAAGGTGGTGAACATACTAATAGTCCTTTCTCCTCCTATTTTAAAAATAAAATTTTTTGGCAGGAAGATAACATTCTTCTGCATCTCTGTCCATGGCAGCATCTACTGTGTTACCTCAGCTCCTTCTCATCCACCAGAACAGTAGTACTTTCAGCAGCATTCTCTGAACTTTTTCTCTTCATCTTAGTATTTCCCCAGATTATTTTTATTTTCTTGTTCCTCATGCTTAGTGTTATTGTTTTCTTTATTAATCTACATTTGAAAAGGAATATTTTGGAAAAAAATTTAGACTTCCTTGAGGCTTTCTTCAGACTGTTCTGTCTCCTACCAAAGTCTTAGAGCATTAAAGAAACTTTTCTGCAAGTGTATAAATGCTTGAGTAAAGTTACCACATTCTGACAGACATGCTTGTGTCTTGTGTGTATAGGTGAAGGCCATAAAGTTGAAGATGCTGTCATTGCTAAGTATTAATAAAACAAAGCAGATAGATCATTGCCCTTTTGGGTATTACTTAAGAAGAAAGCCCTGCCAAGCTCAGATAACATGCATGTACGTAAGGTTCCTTCACAAACCAAATCTCTTCCAGTAGCTAAAATAGAAACAATTTCAAAATCATTCCAAGAAGCATTTATAGAAGTGTATTTTCCCACCACCTCTTTCAGTGGCTAAAGTATTCAGTACCTCTGCAGAAGATTCTGCCTATTCTTCATCAAACACAGTGCTGACCAACAAGTTTTCCATACCAACCATAGTATTTAAAGGAACATAGACCTGTTGTGTCCATCTCTTTGAAGCAAGCAATTAAATTGAAACTGAAAAGATTAACTTCTTTGACTCAGAAGTATCCTTAGTTAAACAATGCATTAATGTCTTCAGTTAATTCCAGTGATGCTAATGCAAGAACTTTATAAGCTTTTGAAGAATTAAATAGAATAATAGTTGCAGATCCCAGTTTTCAGTTTTGCATTCTCCATTTATAGAGGCAGTCCTATCTGAAATTTCATTGTTAGATTCTAAGCTTATAGTGCATCCACATCAGAAGTTGTATGTGATCATTTCATAACAAAATCTTAATTTTGATCAAAAACTATTCAGCTGCAGACTTTTAAAGAGATAGCATATTCATGGATACTCTTCAACATTATACCAAAGCTCAGCCTCACCAGATTTGAGGGCTTCTGTTAGATCCCTATATGCCAGCCATGATGGGAAAGAAAACTGTCACTTGTTTTTATTCCCAGTCACTAAACTACTGAATGTATTCTCCAGATCATGACTATAGTTTTCTTGATTAATTTGACTTTGATTTGTATTATTAAGGTATTACATACATTTGTATAGTAATCCTCATCCTAACTGTAGTCTTTACATTGGATATTCTTCCTACAGTACTTGGCAGAAGTGTTCCTAGTACAGCAGCATACACATTACTGAAACATGATCACCACTATAACATCTATGGAATTTGCATACTGTGATGGAATGTCTGAAGACCCTGGGAATATGGGGGAGAGCAGGAGCATTACAGAAAAGATTCCTTAGTCCAGGGGAGGTGGGAAATATGGCAGACTCAGAGTAACTCTGCCTTAATTATGTTAGGAATAAGTTGATCTGGAGAATTATTTCGGCAGGCTTTCAATATTCTGTTACATTACTCTACTAGCAATACAGGTAGTCCTCATTTAGTGACCACAATTGGGACTGGCAACTCGTTCAAGAAGCTAAGCTAAGTGAAACCACAACTGTGCTTATGATTTTACTTCAGCTTTCCTTTGCTTTACAAACCTGCGAAGGTTGTAAATACAAGGATTGGTCATAAAGTTACTTTTCATCACCGTCGTAATTGCAAATGGCCGCTAAACAAGGCAGTCGCTAAACACAGACTACCTGATTATTCCAGAAATCTAAGTGACCCTTGTTTCCTGAGTTTGCCAGCTTTAAAGGGTTTGATACATACTGTACCAAGACCTACCATATTGGCAGTTTCATCACCCACTGCTCATGTTACAGTCCTAATCTGTTCCTAAAGTGTTTGCTATCATCTTCTGGCTTTTGTAGAAATAGTCACAGATCTACTCTTCAATGGGAATCATTACTCAGTTTGAAGACAATGAAATGGATTATATTCAGCAATAGAGGTATACTGCCTGTCATATTTATGACAAGTCTATTCTATGTTTTCTTGAATGAACAGTACTGCAGATCCACCCCTATAGGACTGATCAAAATACTGTTTTTTGCAGAAGTCTAGAGGCTCTTCATTTCAGGGATTCCCACACTCACTGTCAGTGAAGAAAATTGATCGGAGAAAGTGATATGTCTGATTCCCCAAACTAGCTTACATTGACATTATTTTTAGAGATCACCTCAAATTCTTGTACAATGTATCTCACTGTTACTGCAAATAGCTACACAATGGCTATACATTTTAACTACATCTTCTTTGGTACAATCCTTTGATAGAAAGGGTACAACAGAACCAGTAACAGCTACCCAAAGAGATGTTAACTTCTATTTCTATTACTGTACTAAAGAGACAAGTAAGACCCCATCCTTAGATCTTTGCAAATATATTAATCCAAAGCATTTGTCTTTCTCCCTTCCCCATGATGCCATGAGTAGCTGCCAAAATTCAGTAGAGCTGTTTAGCTGTGATTCTGAAATATCGCCATGGTTGCTATGGCATGTTTAGTTTCCAATGCTATAGTGCAGCACAGGGTCACTATTGCTTCATGCCTTTACAGGTAGTCCTTGTTTAACAACTGCCTCATGTAGCAACTGTTTACAGTTACAGAGGTGATGAAAAAGTAACTTTATGACCAATCCTTGCATTTATGACCTTTGCAGGTCTGTAAAGCAAAGGAAAGCTGAAGTAAGATCATAAGCACAGTCATGGCTTCACTTAGCGACCGCTTCACTTAAGGACTGAGTTGCTGGTCCCAATTGTGGTTGCTAAACGAGGATTACCTGTATAGGTAAATTGTCTCACAAGGCAAAACGTTCACCCACACTGCATTTCAAGGTATAAAAGATACAGCAGCTATCACATTGTCTCCAGATGTATGAGACATTCTTCATGCTGCCACCTTGATATCTTAGGACACAAAATGTCAAACAGCTCTTGTTTTTTCCAGCCCCACAAAGTGAAACCTGTTAACCATACCTATACCTTCAGTGTTTGAATGCAGTTGTTCTTGCATTTGAACACATTGATATTTGTTTTATTAAACATTTACTTGAGAATTTTACCATTTTTTTCACAATTACTCAACATAAAGTTCTGAACAATATAGTTCCATCACGCTTATCCAAGTTGTTCTTGAGAGTCTCCACAGTACTTTTCCTTGTAATGAAGAAACCTTTTGAACTTCTTGCAGCTGTTCTGTAATATATTCTGCCAATGAAGATGGCTTTACTTATAGCCTTTACCTCGATAGGAGGGCAAGTGAGTGGGTGGCCTCAGAGTCATCATTCCTGGTGTTTCATAAGGTAAAGTTTATCTTGGCCAGATGTCACCTTCTTAATTATGATTGTCTTTCTGCTTCTAATGCTCTTTGACCCCACAAGACACCTCCTATATTCTCTCAGTATCTATAGGGCACTTATTTTGTGTCTGAATAGAACTTTAATCTTGCCTCTTACTCACCTCTTAATCTGTTATTTAGGTTCGAACCCAGGACAAACCAGTTTCATTTCAGTGATAGATACTATCTTTTTAACATGCTGATGGCAGGTCTAGCTGTATCAGAAGGAGCTTGGTCTCACACATTCAATGTTTTTGCTGCTCTCATACCTGCCTATATGGTATTCCTCTATCAGATATTTGTTGAGGTACACAGCCACATTTATTTGTGAGTTGCCACCCTGGGTAGGAGCACATGAAGGTTTTGGACAAGTAATCTTATTTTCTATTGTTGATTGATTACAGTCCTATTTCTTATAATTAGAATATGATACTTACCATTTGTGCAATAAGTGGGGACCACAAGAAAGAAACTCAAAACAGTGATTCTGTGGTGATCTTATATGCAGAGAGCTTACCCTCCTTTCCCCCATAAGCAATTGTGTCTAGAAGCACCAAATTGGCTCAAGGAACTGAGGAAAACAACAGTTCAGCTACATGTTTTTGATTGATACACTGTGTAGAACCACCAAACCCATTTAACTCTTTCAAGAATCATATCACAGTTAAAAATAAGTAACTATTCGTCTGTAAAAATCCCACTGAAAATTTAATGTTATATGTTATTTGTTATAAGCAAATAAACTCTTGCTTTTCTCTACTTGAAACCTTATTTAAAACATCATTATAGTTGCCAGTTGCATTTCAGTGCAGAGATTCATAAAAATAACAGACTGAAATGAAGGAATTCCTAATTTGAAAAATAAATTCATTTTATTGAATGTAATTCCAGAAAGTTATCTTTTATGCTGATCACAACTTCAGCAGTTGAATCTAGCAAGTATCAGGACTCATACTGAATGTATTTGTTCTTTAGCATAAGTGAACATGGAAATTTGAATTTCCTAGAAAAATGAACGAGAACTAAAAAGCCCGTTACTTTTTGAGAAAAATATAAAAAACTGCAGCACTTTCACATTGTAGATGAGAAAAGGTCTACAAACCATGCCTTTTTTAAAAGGGCTAAACAGAAAATGAATGTACAGCCTGACAGAAGCATTCAATATATACATTAACATTTATGCTAGTTTTATTTTATATGCGTACCATTCTGAGTTTTATCTATTTTTGCATTTAAAAAAAAATTTATATTTTTTTGTCTCACACATCCCTTATTCAAGGATACTTCTATAGTCAAGCTAGAGGTTCAGCAGAATCTTCACCTTCCAATTCCATGTTCAAAGTGCTGTGACTCTTACCTTCCAGCTTTCTGTTTTTGATTAACACAAGGAAGCATCTTTGTTGTGAGGTAGTTTTTTTTTCCCCCTTGATTTTTTTTCTTTTCTTTTTTCTTCTTAATAAGAATTTGTCTTTCAGCCACTGTTTTAGGCCTGTGGCTCAAACTGTTTTTCTTCTATAAATATAAGTCACATGGAAGTAACATGCTGATTTCAGAAGGCCATGGCCTGTATTTCTTCTCTTTGGGAAAAATATTGTTTTTTAAAACCCTTATTCTCAACAGATAGGCAAAAAAAAGAGTTTGTTGCTTCACACTCCCATTTACGAGTAGAGACTACATTCAGCTGACTCAAAATTGTCAGACAACACATTAATGTTTTGGAAGACTGTACATATAATGTATGCTAAGGAAAATAATTTCTGTTGTTTTACTTAGGTATGGGTTTGTCACATTTGAAACTCAGGAAGATGCACAAAAAATTTTACAAGAGGTAAATGTTGTTTCATATACATAGATAGTAGTAATCCACTCATGTTTACATGCTTGTTGTAAAGATCAGTGTTTGAAATCTATGGGAATATTTTTTTCAGATTTGGTGGGTACCATCACAAAATGGCTGCCATAGTGTGTAGGCAGTTACAAGTATGTGTATGAGAGAGAAAAATGTAAGAGACTTACTAATCAGGAGAGGCAGAGGATCTTTTCAGATGCCATAGATATTGGGCTATTCTTGCAGTCATGGGCATTGTGTTATAGGAATTTGGTGTAGTGATTAAGGCACCAGCCTAGAATCCAAGAGACTATGAGTTTTAGTCCCGCCTTAGGCATGAAAGCTGACTGGGTGCCTTCTATCAGTCACTCTCTCTTAGCCCAACTCACCTCACAGGGTTGTTGTGGGGAAAATAGGAAAAACTAAATGATCAGGTTCAGGGATGACTATGAGTTCAGATGTCTGAAAAGTAGAAAGTAGATGTTCATTTCTGTACCCTCATCAGAACATCTCTATAGAAGAGCTCATTTCAAAGCACAGTTTCCTCAGTCCCATCTATAACCCTGTCGCCAAGATATTTTAAGATGTTAAGGCAGAGATTCCCCAATGTTCTTGGTTCACAACATCCTTAGTATCTCAGTAATTTTTTCACAGCACTGCGCAATTCCCTGCATTGTAGCACCCAGGGCATTGTAGGATACAGTTTGGGAACTGCGGGCTTAACAGAAACAGTGAACTCACAAAGGTGCCACGGGATATTTTAAATTCTCAAGGGAAACACAGTGATGTTAGGCTAATAGTTTGCACCATGTCCGACATGTCAAGTATTGCTGTTTCTCTCAAAAATTTAAAATATCCTGCAGTACTTCTGTGAGTTTTCTGTGGCTGCTTGAGCCAGCACTCCATCATCATTCCTAGTCATGTGACCCACAGCACTGCTGTTAAGGTTTTGTAAAGAATTCTAGAGTTCATACTATGTCTGCATGTTTTCCCATTTTTTATAATTTTATGTGCTGATAACGTTGACATTCCATGGTTCCTTTAGGCCACAAAGGGTTAGCTTAGAGTTTTTTATAGGACTAATATGTTTATACATATTTACCCAGGGAATTCCCCAAATTTGCAGAAAGCTACTATCTTATCTATGGGTGGCCAGCCGTGCAGGCACAAGATCAGTATTAGCTGAAATAATTCATTGTAAAAATGGATCACCGGTGCCTTCTTTCTTTAAGAAACTGTGGACAACATTTTCAGAGTGGCTTTAGTCCCTTCAGTATTATTCAAGGGCTGCATGAATAACAGATCTTATGGTGAGTGAGGTGGTGATGTGTGGCCCAGGTTCAAACAAGACTGATCCACACAACCAGGTTGCTTCAGTGAAAGAACTGCTGCTAACTATTTCATGAAGGCAAGAGTGTATGACATTGTCCTCTACTTCTTGTCACCTGACTGGAAAGGCAAACCAGTGTGTGTGTGGTTTCTTGCTACCTGTACAAAATAGTGTTTTCCAACTTGTGCTTGCTCAAGCAGTACTGTACTGTACAGTACTGTAGAGTCTTCTGTGCTTCATTTCATTGTTCGCAAACCCCTCCACTGCAATTGGTTCTAAACTCTGGGACAGAAAACCTGTCCCTTTGGTCACTGCACTCCATGGTCATTTCATCATAGACAGCTGGACTTTAAAAAAAACAGGTTTATTGATGGACAGGTGAAGCAGAGGACTTGTTTTTTACAAGTTCACTGATGGAAAGGTGCAAAGGAATGCTTTTGTTTTTCAAATAAGAGAGTTCTCTCCATTTTACTTTACAGCCAAAGTGACAAGAATAATGATAAAACCGCGGTGGGTTTTCTTTCTTTCTTTTTCTTTTCTTTTACTAGTCTACCAGTAGTACATGTCTCAGCCCTTTGAATTAGGCCAGGTCAAGAAACAGACATCACAGGGGTTCCAGGGATATTACTTGTAGGGTATATTAACAAATTCTTGAAAGCCTATCCAAAACCTTAATTGCCTCTTATTAAGGACAAGGTCAAGATTTGGCTATTGTGAGTCTTTTTTCATGCTTTCTACTTTTCGTGGCTGAATAATCATTTCACCTTTCCCAGCTCCTCCTTAGGGCCTGAGCTAAATTCCTCTACACCATCAAACAGGAAGGTCTGTCAGTGGAAACCACATGTTCCCAAAGATTTGCCCATTGAAAGGAAAGTGATTGGTGCTTGTTTTCCTGGCATGGGTAGAGGAGGGGTAAAGAAGCAAGCAAACCCACTAACCAGGGGCCATGGTAAGCATAGTCCAGACAGAATGCCAGGGTAAAAGCAGAGAAATTGACTGAAATCTGGAAAGAGATTTCTTAAGCTGGCTTCAGTTCCAGCCAATTTACCCACAGCAGTCAAACATCTTAAGGCTGCAGTGAGGAAAAGCCCACAGACAAACCAATTTATATTGATTTTTCTCAGCCCCAGGTTAGAATTTCAGGGAATTTCAGGGAAATTCTAATGGCAACTTGTTTTAACTGTGGCACTGAGTTATAGGTAGCCATTTTAGTGTGTGTATGGAAGAATAAGTGAAGAATTTGAAGTAAATTGAAGTAAGGTCAGAGTGAGACTGGAGAAGAGCTAAAAGTAAGCAATGATGGGACAAGAACTGATATATGGGAAAGTAGTGGCCTGGAGTGTCATGAAAGGCCTGCTGTAGGAATGGGCAGTATTTGAGGGGTCACAGGCCACAATTCAACCTCCCAACTTTACGGATTGACAGAGGAAATTGTCTGGTTTAGTGATGTTTAATCCCATTTGGAAAAAGTTAAGGAGAATTGGAGATTCTGTACCACAGTGGTTGTGGTACAGGCCTCAGGTTGCCCACCCCACCTGACTGAGACTAATACATCCCTGAAATAGCTCACGAATGAGCAAAAGATAAGAATCAGAAAGAAGGCCTACATGAATTTAGCATTTATTTACAGCAGATAACTAGTGTGTGAAATGGGCAAGATAACCATGATTGGGTAGTGAGATGTAAGCAAAGAACTGTTTTGGAATATTGAGAGAAAAGGGGACCCCTAAAGTAGGCAAAGTTTCTATCATAATAATTTGCTTTGGATAATCAAAACAACCAATAAAGATAGGAATTCCTAAATATGACAGCATATTCTTTAAAAAGTTAAATGTTTTGAACATGTAAAGTTTTAAGCTTAAACTGACATTTCAAATTTGAAACAGTTGTTTTGAATTCAAAATTAGCAATTGTGACAGTCCAAGAAGCATTTTAAGTTCCAAACAGTGTTGAAACAGTATTTCAAATTCAAAGCAGGGATTTCGAGCTAAAAACATTTTAAATGAGTGTTTTCCACACTCCCAATAACCGAGGAACATTTAGGAGCTTATTGACTAGAAGAATATCACAAAACAGCCAGAGCAGTGTGTCACCTTTTTTCCCAAAAGCCTTTTTGGGATTGAGTTTATATGGCTATGAATAGGGAACTTCAGTAGTCCCCTGAGTAGAAATCTATGTTGTAACATAGGTACAAAAGGGGACCATAAATAGTGCATTTATGCTGAGTAATCTTACATACTGAGTAATTTTCTGTGTATTTCATAATAATGTACTAGTGTTTAAAATGTTTATGTCACTTATGTTTCTGTATTACTTCCTATTTAAAAAAATCTCAGTGGTTTACAATGAAAATCAACAAAATAGTTTACAAATAAAATGTAGCAAACTAAAAGCAGCAATAGAAGGTTAAAAATCACAGCAGCAGGCCTAGGAGAATGAAAATGCTTTTACATGGCACATAAAAAAATGAAGATAACAGGCAATGTCATATCTCATTGGGGAGAGTCTAAAGTCAGAAGGCAGTAACTGAAAAAGCCTATTCTTGGGTAGTCACCCAAGTGCCTTAATATGAGAGTGGGTGCCAAACAGCCCCTCTAAATATGATTTCAGGTTATAGATAGGAACATAGAGGAACATTCCTTCAAAACCTGTGGTTCCAAGATATCAAGGGCTTTATAAGTTAAAACCAGAACCTTGAATTGGAGAAAAAATCTAAAGATTGTTTTATATTTGGAATTCATATCTTTTGAATTATAAATTCTCAAAATCCTTATACAGTAAGATTAATTATTTAAACAAAAAAAATGTAATAGTAACTGAGTACCAAAAAAAAAATATGCAAGAGGTTTTCCATAAGATATGGAATAAAATAAGAATGTCTGAAAAAACTGTTGGATTGTTTGTAAACATTTTGTAAAATAAGATTTATACGTAAGTAACATAAGTAACATACTTCCTTTGTTTTGTTTAGGCTGAAAAATTAAATTATAAAGATAAGAAACTGAACATTGGTCCAGCAATAAGAAAACAACAAGTAGGGATTCCTCGTATGTATTTATTTGTTTTCTCTCCCTCTCTGCCCACCCCTCATTTTATAGAAATGATGGATATAATAAAAACCGCTTTCCGAGCAGTGTGGGTTCTGGGAAAAAAAACTGTGCAAATTATTTTGATTTAAATTAGCATATTTGTCTAACCCACGGTCTGTAGATGTATTGGAATTGTTTGGTGTGGGAAGGAATTACATTTATTCTGTTTTATGAGCTTTGATTCTTATATTCAGAGAAACTAAAAGTTTGATATGTGAAAAATACTTTCATTGGAATATTGGAAGCTTTTGTTTTGTTTTGTTTTTTAACTGAGCGCTGTAACTCAGGCTTGAAAGGGAAACAAATAGAAACCCTTTCAAGCAGATCACTAGAGAGAACCATTAAGAGGCCAGGATCAAAAGAGTGCACAGTGCACATATGAGACTGCTTCTGGTTCTTCCCATCTATTCACCTCACAGCAAGAATCAAGAAGTCCTCCACATGGCATCATCATTCAGTCTGACTACATGGGTCTTATAGAGAAGGGCAAGTGATGCATGTCTCTTTCATTTCTCTGTAGCTTCTCCAGCAGCTTCCCCTTTCTCTTCTCTCCCAGCCATTTAAACTACTAAGGGAGAACTATAATATTTCTGCTTCACCTGAAAAATATCATAAAACTTTGAAACTTGCCTTAATTGGAAACTGTTGATCATGGAAAATTTTCAGACCCATGCTTCTCCCATACAAATGCTATAGTCAGTAAGTATTCCATTTGCACAGCGGTGACAGTAACATTCTACAGGTAGTCCATGCTTACTGATGGTAATTGGGACCAGGAACTCTGTCACTAAGCAACACAGTCATAAAGCGCAATGTCACATTACCACACCGACTTATGACAGCAGTTCCAGCAATCCCAGTTGCTGTAGTTAGATGAATCCTGTACGATTGCAGCATCCCGTGGTCACATGATCACCATTTGTAACCTCCTGCCAGTTTCCCCATTGACTTTACAGTGGCAATCACGTGACCATGGGACACTGCGATGTCATAATTGCAAGCCAGTTGCCAAGCACCCAAATTGCAATCACGTGACCGCGGGGATGCTATGACAACCATAACTACAAGACTGGTTGTAAGTCCCCCTCGTTTGGCACTGTCATAACTTCGAACAGTTGCTGAACGAGTGGCCATTAAATGAGGACTACCTTATTAGCAAGGTGGTTCAGGCTTAATTAGGATGATAAAAGGCATTTTTTTATTCTGTCACTATTTCAGGATCCAGTATAATGCCAGCAGCTGGAACAATGTACTTGACTACTTCAACTGGATATCCATACACATACCATAATGGAGTAGCTTATTTTCATACTCCTGAAGTTACTTCTGTTCCACAGCCATGGGTAAGTATTTTTTTTTTATATATATAGGAGTATCACATTTGCTGATAAACAGTATGTTTTACTTATGTTTTTCTTCATGTTAGCATGTTTTGTAAACTAAATTGCAGTTAACAAGGTAAATTTGTAACGATGTTGCCACTGCAGTTTTATTGCATGCAACTGTTGCAGAAAACCTTAATACAGGTAATCCTCTGGTTACGACGGCAATCCTGGACAGTCCCGGTTGCCTTCATAATCCAAAGATGCACAGGTCATTAAGCAGGAAGAAACGGGCGTCCCAGGTAAGGAGCGCGGGGGAGTGAGGGAGGGCCTGGGAGGGCTGGTGCAGGTCACATGGGAGGCCGGGGAGGGTCAGTGCAGGCCGCATGTGACTCCTAGGAGGCAGGGGAGAGCAGCAGAGGCTGCTCGTGGGCAGAGGGGAATGCTGCAGGTGGGAGAAAAAGCAAGAGCAACTTACTGGAGTGATTTGCATCCTTCCCTGCCAACTTCCATATTGAGTTTGCTTGTGGAAAGCCAGCAGGGAAGGTCACAGATGGCAGTCATGTGATCATGGCTCCCTGCAACGTCATAAGCATGAGCCAGGCACATAAGTGCCCGGATTGCAATTACGTGACTGTGGGAGTGCTGCAGTGGCCAGAACTTTGGGGACTGGTCATACATCCATTTTTTCAGTGCTGCCATAACTTTGAATGGTTGCTGAACAAATGGACATAAACCAAGGACTACCTGTACTTTGAACTTCACCGATCTAACTTCTAGAGAAAGCCTGTTCCATAACATGGGTGTCACGAAAGAGAAACAGTTTTTTCTGGCCTTAGCCTGCCTTATTTCACAGACTGGTATTCCACAAGCAGCTTCTACTACAGGGATCTAGCAGAAGTCAAAGACCCAGAATCCTAATCATAAATTAAATTAGTATCGATACATATGAGAGCCAGTTTGGTGTAGTGATTAAGGCATCAGGCTAGAAACTGGGAGATCATAAATTCTAGTCCCAGCTTAGGCACAAAGCCAACTGGGTGACCTTGGGCCAGTCATTCTTTCTCAGCCCTATGAAGCAGGCAATGGCAAGCCACTTCTGAAATCTTGCCAAGAAAACCACAGGGACTTGTCCAGGAGTCAAGATTGGCTTGAAGGCAGAAACAAACAACACCTTGATACATATCCAT
Organism: Python bivittatus; assembly: GCF_059951505.1. Taxonomy (NCBI): domain Eukaryota; kingdom Metazoa; phylum Chordata; class Lepidosauria; order Squamata; family Pythonidae; genus Python; species Python bivittatus. The sequence goes on from NW_028277040.1 coordinate 9,420,052, forward strand.
TGCTGTCCAGAAATGAAAGGATGGGGGAATTTGCCATGGATGATGAAGGGGGTAGAGCACACAATCCTAGATAACATGCATGATATTTAATGAAATTTGTCCCCCCCCCTTTTTTTTTTTTTTACAAAAACTAGTGCTTTAACAGAACGCAAGTATATTTCTTTTAAAACGTTTTAAAACCTGAGTACATCTCAGCAAAATACTAATTGATTTTCTTTCTTTTTTTTAAGTCACGTTCCATTTCTAGTTCTCCTGTGATGGTAGCTCAGCCAATTTATCAACAACCAACATATCACTATCAGGTAAAAATTAAATGATTGCATTTGCTGAAATATGATTGTAAATAAGGGAAAATATTAATTACATTGATTTGTGTTTGTGTAACAAAATATTGTAAAAACTTACAAATATATCCCACTTGATTTTTATTGGTTAATAATATTTCAGCTTTTTTATTCACTGTAATGTTTTCAGTGTTTATTTTATTTTTCAAAGTTTGTGTGTGTGTGTGTGTGTGTGTGTGTATGTATCTATCTATCTTTAGGATTTTGACTAGACTATGTCTTAACAAACAATTGTTTCCATTTATCATAGGCTCCAACACAGTGTCTTCCTGGACAATGGCAATGGAGTATTCCCCAGGTAAGTTGAAATATTTTTCAATTATCTCCTTCCCACATGTTACTATTATGTTTCACTCCCCATACAGAAGGTTTAAGGAACAAAAAATAGTCTTTCCTAGTTCTGTTCTGATAAAAATGATTGTATATGAGTGGTAGGGCTGAAAGTACAGAAAACATCTGTGTTCTGATTGTTCCTGGCAACTGACTGTAAGAATTAAAATTGATAATGTGCTGAGTTCCTCTTCCCAGTGAATCTCAAACTGATAAATTCACATGTTATATTGAGAAAGATTTTATCATTTCAAGACTTTTTTAAAAATAATGCTATTAACAGATGTACTATTAGAATGTAAGGATGTGAATCATGTTTTGAATCAAACCATTTTGAATTTGGGAATGTTTCAAGGTCAAACAGTATTTTGCAATTAGAACACAGCTATTTTTACCTCAAAGTGTTTCCCAACTACTTGAAACACATCTGGTTTGTGTAGGAAACAGTGCATTCTCTACTGTTCAGTTTCATGCGTTTTGCCCATCACTAACCATGTCTTAGTTTGGACTGTACACGAGTCCTAACTAGTTGATTTTTAATTGCTTATAGTATTTTGGAAGATAGAAGTGGACCAATGCATAAGGAAGAAACAGGCAAAAAAAAATGGGAGCAAATGTTTAAGTAAGCTGTTCAAGCTAGAAACTAGTTGCATATATACATACACATTTTTTTCAGAATATATGCTTTCTAAGAAAATCTTCAATCTTTGTTAAATAACAGTTTGATAGGATTTTTAAAAGATTTGATAATAACTACTACAAATTACTAAAGAAAGGTCATGATGGAATTTCAGGTATTCTGAAATAACTATTAGGGCACATAGTTGTTATAAATAAGTTTAATCTGCAGCTCAAACTATGGGCCTTTCCTACTTCACTATACATACATGCCCTGGTAACATCTTTTCCTACTACATTCCATTTTGTTGCCTTTACCTTGTTCTCAGCTGATGAGCCTGATAGGTTTAAAGTTGTCTACAGTTATACTGATGTTTAAGAAAAATGTCCAGAACACCCTCAAGATCTATAGCCTCAGGCTTTGTCATGCATTACCTTGGAGAGAAGTCAGTTGACTGCAGTGACTTGAAATAACATGCAATAGAAGCATCAACAATGGGAACAGCAGTGAAAGAGCAAATGTCATGCAAGCATAGCTTTTTTGCCAGCAGAGGTAGGAACAGATAGCACTTCAACTCAGCAGTGGGGAAAGGCCCTATATCTATTTAAAATTAAGGTATATGCAAATACCCTATTCAATTACTGGAGGACTTAGAAACAATTTCAGCTTTATTTGTGTTGCTTGGTCTGTGACTTGCTCAGAGAGCAGTTACTATAGACTGCTGCTAAAAATCAGCACTCTGTCAGTGGTAGGATGATGTGGAATTGCTGGATGAATAATTCATCTTCTAAGTTTTGGTTGGCTTGCTGCATAGGTCAGAATAATACATGCTATAGCCTGAACTTTTGTATGGGGTAGTCATGTTTTCCAGGTAAGAGCAAGATACATTTGTTTTTCAACTGGTAAAAAAATAATTAAAGAGGAAGCATTGAAAGAGAGGGAGAAACACAAAAAGAGAGAAAAATGTTTTACATTTCTTTTCTCTTTTTTTTACCACACTGAGATATACTGTAAATCTTTTGGACAATCTGCTTTTATTGGCTGATGATCTATGTTGACATATCTGGCTAATAGGGTTTTTTTTCTATTTTGAGGAGGCCATTTTAATTATTTATATATAAAATGTAATCATATTAATAATGGAATTCTACATTAATTCCCTGATACAGTTGAATTAAATGGGTTACTCATTGAACACCCACAATTTTTTGTTTTTGTTTTTAGTCGCCCGCTTCTCCCACTTCGTTCTTTTACCTTCATCCTTCTGAAATTACTTATCAACCATTGGAAATTGCACAGGATGGTGGATGTGTCCCTCCTCCTCTTTCCCTAATGGAAGCTGCAGTTCCAGAGGTATTTCTGTTCAGTAAAGCATTTGTATGTGTCCTATTCAATCTATGATTTTTAGATTATTCTTCCCACAAATAATTTACCTTTAAAATCGGAGAGTTGTCTTGGATTAACTGAGAATACATCAAAGGGGATTTGGGAGGCAGGGGAGGGGTGTATTTTAAATTCAGGTCTGACTTCCTTCCGGTAAATACAAACATTTATTTCAAGTTAGTCAGTAATGAGTTTGCCACCAGGGGGCAGGATTAGCTTACTGTGGATTGGTGATCTTTTCTTAAAATGAATGGCTAGTCTTCATTAATACCAGGTAAAGTAAAAAGCACTATCAGTTAAAAGTATTGTTAGTCCCATGATTTGGGGGGGTAAGTGGGCAGAACAAACAGATTTTGCCCCTCAGTTTATTGATTGTAGTCTCTTTGTCATGGATAATTTGGAGGGAGATGTTTAGAATTTAGCCTACTCACTTATCTCTTTTATCAGTATAGAACAGTATGTTTTCTGTATTGCCACTCCTCAGTTTAATTTTTGTTACTCCAGATCACCAGAAGCATATAAACTAGCTTTTATCTTATAGATTTCAACACATTCTAAAAGCTTAGCTATCCATTCTTGCTATTAGAAGGCCCATTTTTCATTAGATAGGGATGTGGAATCAGCATAAATAAGTTCTCAGCTAGTGTCTGCATCAATGAGGTATTTTTCCATTAGGGTTTGTTTTTGTTTTGTTTCCTATATATTTGATTGTTTGTGAGAACCTTTCAGGAGGAGAACATGGTAGACTAACATGCCTCTGTGCTGCGGAGATGATGCTGAGGGAAAGACTGGCAGTCAGGCGGCAAGCCCAGGCTAATAGAGCTTCTCCGGACAAGGAGAAAGTTATGAGATTACCCACTTGAGCTCTGGAAGGCAGCTCCTTGCACGGAAACCTGCAGGATCTGGAAGAGTCCTGCAGGTGACTTGTGATTAGAGCACTGGGAGCCAAGGGAAAAAACATCATGCTCACAGCCTCAAGCAGAGCCTGCCTAAAGGACACTGAGTTTGCCCACTTCACTTTCTAGAGCACATTGGAGTGGAGAAATTTTAAAGTGTATAGAGATATTCCAAGCAGCAGAGCGCCTTAAGCCACCTGGTGAGTGCACCTTCAACCTGTGGGAAGGATTAATGTAAAAAGTGAGGAAACAATTATAAAGATTTTAAAAAAACCAAAAGCAACAGTCTTGCCCAGAGTTTGAAATGCAAAAGTTAAAAATGGACTAAGGGGGCAGACAGCTGAATTTGGATTATTACTTTATTTAAAGTACTTTTGAATTAAATAAATAAATAATACATACCTCCATGAGAAAGAGGATTGTTTAAACTTGCTAAAGAGGATGATTGGCTGACTTTGCTAAACAAAGAGATTAGTTGAGAAAGAAGGGAAACAGGAACTTGGAAAATATCACATGATCAGAGATCTACGGAGTGCTTAAAGGGTTAGTGTTAAGAATAAAGAGAAGGGAAAAAAGCCCACACTTACCTTTTTACTTCTCCTTTTTGGACTGTAAATTAGAGAAAGAAAAATGGCTACTACTAGAAAAGCAGTGAAAATTACAAAAGAGCGGAGAGGATCATTTACAGAGGGATTGTGATGGAATGGAATGAGAGGGGTCAAGGGCAGAAGCATCTCCTCAGCCCACAGCATGAGCATGGGAAAACGAAGAAGATGAGACTGGCACCACCCTAAGGAATTCATAGTGTTTAATTGCTGGCTTGGGGAGTTTAGAGTTAGTCTGGCGAGATCCTGTCTAGCAGGTGTGAGCTAATAAAGTAACTGAGCTGTTCCAGAACTGTCTCGTGGAGTTTCTTGGGCTTAACCTGACAGGGATAACAAATAACAGAAAAGGGAATTACACCAGAGATTTTGCAAAGGATGTTTGAAGAACTGGGAAAGAATGTTCCAGTATCAGTAATTGCATTAGTGACTGCATTGGTTAAAAGAGATCCGGCTACACTTGAAGGGAGAATGGAGGAAAGATTTGCAAATATGGAAGAAAAGATGAATAAAAAGAATCTGTAATACAGATGAGTGGAGAGGTTAAACAAATCAAAGAAAAAATAGAAATTTTGGAAAACAAGACAGAAATAATAAATTGTGAGATGGAAAAAGATGTAGACAATGTGGCACTACTGGAATTAAGAGAGAAAGAATTTTGTTTTAAGACAGAGAGCAGTTCCAAAGGAACCTGGTGAGGATATCAGAGAGAGAGTTGTTGAATTTCTAACAAAGTTTTTGGAATGGGATGAAGAAGATACGGAAGCAGACGTGGACAAGGTATACAGAAGTAACACAAGATATGCAAAATTAAGAAAAGTACCAAGAGATATATTTGTGCACTTTGTCAGGAAGAAGACAAGAGACCAAGTTCAGTCCTAAGTTAAGAATAAATAATTCAGAAGTAGTTTTGCTTAAAGAAATACCTATTAGAATACACCTTTTTGACAGATAAACAGAAAAAGATAAATTCCAGCTTCCAGATGAGGGGAAAATGGCGGATTGATGCGCCTCTGCAAACAGTGGGGGCAATGCTGCGATGAAGACTGGTGATCGGGCATTAAGCCCAGATCACTGGTGCCGCTCTGGACAAGGAGAGGCCAGGAGATTGCTCACTTGTGCTCCAAAAGGCTGCTTCTCACAAGGAGACTCGTAAGATCTGAAGAGATTTTTAGGGCATCCTGTGAATCAGCTCCAGGAGCCATGGGAGAGACAGCAAGCTTACAGCTGTAGCAGAGCCTGCATAAAGACATTGGGTTCACACTCCCCACACACTTTCTTAAACACATTTGGAAGACAATTATCTTAGTTAAAGAGATCTTCAGAGCAGCAGAGCTATTAAACCTGGTGAGTGATCCTTCACCCTGGATTAAAGATAAGAGCAAAGAAACAATTTAAAGGATATAAAAAGTAATCAAAGGCAAAAAGCTTGCCAAAAGTTTAGACTAAGAAAGTTTAAAATGAACCAAGAAGACAGTTGAATTTGGAATTATTTGCTTTAAAGTATTTTTGAAACAATTAAACAATTAATATATATCTCTGTGAGGAAGAGTTTTGTTTGGATTAATTGGAGACAATGATTGGTTAGCTTTGCAAACCAAAAAATAAGGGAAGGTTGCTAAAGACCATCTGACTACAGAACTACGGAGTGTTGAATGGGACTAAAGACTTAACGATCTAGAGAAGGGGGGGAGAAAAAAGTCTTCTTTAACTTTTGTTTCCCCTTTCTCAATTGAAATGGCTGTTACTAAAAAAGTAGTGAAACATACAGAAATGACAGAAAAGGTATTTACACTTGAGACATTTCAAAGGATCTTTGAGGAATTGGAAAAGAATGTTACAGCTACAGGAACAGCATCAATAACTGCATATCTGAATGCATTGGACTTCTGCAAAATGATTTTTGGATTTGCCAACTGAAGAGGGTTGAATATGGGAAGAATTGATCTATGCAATGTAATTTCAAAGGGGGAGGAGTGATATTAAGACTGTAATTGCTGTAAATATTGGAAGTCACTTCTTTAACTTTTTCTTTTCCTTTTTTTCTTTCTGCATTTTCTATTTTTCCTTTCTATTTTTTTTCTCTATTTCTCTTTTTAAATCTCATTTTGTATTATCTTCTATTATTATTAAAACATTTCAATAAAAATTATTTTTAAAAAAGAGGATACTATTCCGCTGGGACAAATTGGAAGGAGTGATTTTAATCTTTAAGCAACAGAGATACTGACTTAATTCAGTCCAAAAGTTGAGAGATTTTTATGAAAAGTTCAAAGAGGAACAGAAGAGATGCAATTGGATAAAAAGGAGGGAACTATACAACAAGACAGCAAAAAGAGCAGGAAGAGATTACTACATTAGGTGCCACAGGTATAGACTTTTCCAAGTTTACAGCATAAACATGGATCTTAGATGCCTAACGTGGAATATAAATGGGGCAAACATTGCACAAAAAATAAAAAAAGATATTTCATTATTTAAAAAAATTAAAACGATGTAATTTGTCTACGGGAAACATATAGAAGAAAAAAAGATTTTAAAAATTTTATTTATAAAAATTTGAGACAATTTATTTTGGCAGGGACAGCCAAGAAAAATTGAGTTGCATTATACATAAATCCACAATTACAACAAAAAATGATAATGTATGATAATCATAAACCATATGTAGGTGCTGAAATTAATTTGAATTAAACTAAGATCATGATATTGGGAATATATACCCCAAATGACAATAAGATTATATTTTTAAGGGACTTACCATAAAATTAATAGACCTGTCTTATGAAAATTGGTGTTTTTGGGGAGATTGGAATGGAATGGTTTGCCCACAAAAAAATAGAACCTCTGTGAAAGGAATTAAATTAACACAAGGTAAATTACCAAAAATATTTTTTGAAATGATGGATAACTTTGAGCTCATAGATATTTGGCAACATAAAAACAGTGATTCTAAAGAATATACATACTACTCTGAAAGACAAAGATTCTTCTCAAGAATGGTTTTGTTTTAGATTTCTAAGAAACTTGCTACACACTTTAACAAAGTGGAAATATTGCCAAAGATTTTTTCATAACCATAACCCAGTGATTCTAACATACAAGAGGAAAGCTAGAACTTGTAGATAGAGGCTAAATGAAACTTTGTTACAAAAAGAATCAATTATTGAGGGCTGTAAAAAGAAATTGAAATAATTTTTTGAGATTAATCTAAATAAAGACATTGATATAAGGAAAGTATGGGATGCTAGTAAAGCCATTATGAGAGGACAATTTATACAGCAAAATAGCAAATTGAAAAGACAAAGAGAAGAGAAGATGCAAAAGATTTTAAAGGAGATAAAAATGAAAGAGGAAGAACTAAAGAAGTCTCTAGGAAGGAAAAGTATCTCACAGCAGATTAAACTTTTACAATGCCAACGTTCTATGTTAACGATTAAAGTATTAAAACAATTAAATCTTCTGTACAGTACCATTAAAGTGGTATTATCCATTGTGGGAGCCAGCACAAAAGTATGTGGATTAAAAGAAGTACTGAATGTGCTTTGGAGCCCTATTTTGCCTCAGCAAGAAACTAAAATAGGGGTTCTGTCTGCACTGAGAGCCCTGGGGAGGAGAGAGGCAGGCTGAAATAGAAAACTGGCACCGAAGGAGCCATTCTCTGCCACTTCTCCCCACTTATCTCCCTACTGCTTATCCTGCTACCCAGAGCAAGGGAAGGGGGAAGACAGAAGAGACCAGTACCCCCCACCTTTCTCCCCCTCCCTGCATCTGTTACTGTAGGTGACAGGCAGGGGAGAAATGGAGGAAAAGCAGATCTTTTCATTCTTTCTTACAGCAATGCAAGCTAAAGGGTTGCTTCTCCTGGGTGAAGGCTATTCCACCCAATTCCACAAGATTGCAAGTGCTGGAGGTACTTGTTCCAGGTTAAAACTCTCTCATTTTGTATCTTTGCTGTTTAGATACCTCTCCCATGGCTTCAGAGCTATGGTGCCAAAGGCACAGGGGGAACCTTTGAAAAAGGTGTCCAGCAATATACTGATAAACCACTACAGCATGGGAGCATTCTAATCACACAGCCAGCAGTCCATCAGAAAAATTCTGGGCATCAAGGTGACACAGATATTCAGAGGTGTTCTGAAAAACCACCCTCCTGTAGGCATAGCCACTAGAGCACAAAAACTATGAATGTCTGTGCTGCAGAGAAAAAGATACTTCAAACAGTATCCCTACTGTCTGAAGTAGACTTTCTGGGGCAAAGCAGGTCTTTTGGGAGATCTGTCACCCCTTCAAAGCTTTCTAGATCAAGTAATAGATTTCACAAATGACTAAAAATCTTTATTGAGGTAGACTGTTGTGACAAACTTGCAAATCTGCCGGTGTTTTCCCTTTCCTCCCATTTGTATCCCAAAGAGGAGTCAGTCTAAGTCTTTTCCTAATGCTTTCTGTTTCCTGGACTCAACACATGGTTTTGCAGATGTTGTTGGAACTGTCTGAATACAGGTAGTCTTTGCTTAATGACCACAATTGGGACCGGAATTTCCATCGCTAAGCAATGCAGTCATAAAGCGAGATGTCACATGACTGCATTGCTTAGCAACCACATTCCCAGCACTCCTAGTTACCAGATCATATGGGTAAAATATTATTTGCAATAGATAAGCCAAAACGTTTAGCTCCATAAATTATTTTATTACTTGCAATTAAAAAATAACTATTTTTCATAAATTTTTATAAATTTCCCATGTTTTTTCTTCATTCTTGCAGGCTTCCTCTAATTTGTTATATGTACTGTGAATCTCTTCCTGTCATTTTGAGCCCAGCTTGACCTAAATCAGTAGAAAATAAATTTAAAAAATGAAAATTATAGGTAAATTCAAATCAAAAGTATCCCACCATCATTTTTAAATTTATATCATCATCAGTGGTAGGCTTCGTAGTCCATATGGACTTCAGTGTCCCTGGACATCTTGTTTTGCAGGCTCCCTAGCCCACTTGAATTTTTTTTAATTGAAAAAATAAACAGGAAGAGGGCATCTTTCAAAGCAAAGTACCTGTGCTCAACCTCTTATCTTTCTTTTATAAGAATGCTTCTAGGCCTTATATAGGCCCATAGGCTTTTGTAGAAAATAAAGATGTTGGGTGACTATGCCAGAACTTTGGGAGTGTGTCTTCCTCCCTTTAAAAAAGAGTGGTAGAGGGAAACCTGGGCTGCTGGAGGGAAAGCAAGGAATTTTTGCTTTTTAATAAATTGATGTTTTGTGATATGGCAGCCATCACTGAATAGGCAAGCTTTCCTGTCCTCCATGCTGCCAATTTGTAGGAACCCATACAACATTTTCATAGAATTCCAAATGTGCTTGCCAATCCACATGGTGATGATAAAGGTAAAAATAAAAAATATGTAAATTTGGAGGGCAAAATGTTAAGACCAGAATCAGTGTTCTACCTCAGTAGAATGTGAAAAAAGGTTTAAACTGAAAATCCAATTTCGATTTTCTTCACATACTGGCCTACATAAAGAGATGTTTTAAAGATATATTTAATTCTAAAAATATTTAAATATTTGTTTTCATATCAGCCATATACTGATCATGGAGTTCAAGCGGCGTATCACCAAGTTTATGCTCCAAGTGCCATAGCCGTGCCAGCCCCTGTGATGCAACCAGAGACTGTTAAAGTAAGACCTCTAATCTTTTTTGTACCAGTGGGTGTATTTTAGAAACCAGGAACAATTCAAGTTAGAAAGATGATTGCAAAAAAGGGGGTGACATAAAATCTTTTCCAAACAAAAAATAGGTGTTGGGTTGGATCCAGATTACATAAACAGAAGGCTCTTGCTATTCAGACATGGTTTTTGATTCATTAGAGGTATCCTGCTAGTAGAAGGAAGAGAAGCATTATGGGTTGGTTCCCCTTCCTCTTCTGTAGCCTTTTTTTAAATACAATTTTATAGGTTTTATAAAGACATTACAATTGATTGCACATAATACATCTATATGTGCACGTGTGTGTGTGTGTGTATACATACATACACACATTATAATGTTGTTACAAGAAATATTATATGCATATAAAAGAAACTAACTGAAAAAGGAAAGAAGAAAAATAAAAATAAAAAATAAATAATTCAGAATCTCACAATTTTTCCTCAGTGTAGAAATTGTTTATGCATTTATACAAATCATTTCAATTCACATTTTAAGTATTGAAATAAATCTAGGCCATATGGAATCATACTGTCCAATATTGTCTCTTCATCAAAACAAAGCTAATTGAAATGCTGAGAGTTGACAGATTTTATTGCACCAACATTTAGAATCTGGTACACAAACATTTTTCCAGAAATACATTATCGCCTGCTTTGTACCAGTCCAGGCATATCTATCCAAAGTTTTTCATAAATTGAGAAATTCCAAGTTTTGGAAATAGAGTGTAACACATAATGACATTTTTGAACCTTTACCTTCTCCCAACAACCCAGCAATATGTTTTAATTTTCCTTCTCTCTTCTGTAACTGCTTTTCAGAGCAGATTTTCAGAGGATGCAAGTTGCTACAGGGGAAAGTGAGAATCTACAAAATATTTCTACATCCTTTATTGTCAGATATATTTCCTTTTTCTTTGCCTCTTTGAAAGACTGGCTATGCGATGCAGAAAAATTATACCACATCATCTGCCTCCTCAGGCAGTGTATAAAACTCCCACAATGGTATCACTAACCCAGACATTTTAAATAAAATTTCTATGCTCTGATTCCTGAGTTTCTGTGCAAGTATATTTTTTCTTTTCATACAGAACAACATCCATCTTTCTGTTGATTCTGATCCTTTCGAATAAATTGTAGCTTTCCAGTGCTGTGCACCAGCTATAAGTATCATCCCATCAAATTTCAGTGATATTTGTCACATCATATTTTCCTTCTGAGCTATGATCTGTGGTTTATTCCACATCCTCTGTGCATTGGTGTAGAAACCTCAGGTTTTGAGCAACACCACCTACTAGCCTTACTGTTGTAGTTTCCTGTGAAATTCTGAGTCCCAACCCTGTCCTCCTGCTCTCTTTGCATTCTGCTTTCTTGACCTCGGTTCTTGGCCTTTATCACCTTCCCCTTTTCTTTTAGTTTAATGCCATCCTGATGAGACTGGCAAGATACGTGCCATACTTCCTTTCCAGTCTTTGAAGATTTAGCCCATCTCTTCCTATATATCCTTTATGAAGGTGGCATAGGCCATTGTTGTAGAATCCAAACCCTTCTTAGCAACATGATCTACAAGGCCAGTTGTTGACTTCCATTATCCTGTGGAGCTGATTTCTTTAAGTGGAGTACAAATCAATTAAGACTTAAATGACAGTGGAAGTACATGTATGGTTGGGAAAAGGGTATGCTGCTGGTCTTCAAGTTAGGCTTAAAGGATATTTCTCATTATATCTTTAGTATGAGTACTTGAGTGCATATATAGAGGATACATGGGCTTATTTCATCTCAGGACACATAGAAGAAAGCTGTAGTTGCATAGGGAATATTTCTTGCTGTACATGTGATGAAATGCTGCAATTTATAGGATAGAATCCTAGGAAGCTGGGTCATACCTTTGTCTCAAGACTAAATTTAGTCCTGTTGAGGTGTAAAGAGATACTAATCTAACTTTTCGGGAATGGGTTGAGAAGAATTAACTTCAAAATCTAGAAGGTACTCTTACACATTTCATAATCAAAAAGATAAAAATTCCAAGAAAAGTAAAAGAGAACCCACTTCCGCTCACAGAAATAAACCAATGAATTCTACTCCTTATTGTTCATCAAAAAATTACTAAATACTGGAGAACTGCTTCAGACTGGTGCATAGGGGTTGATGGGACAAAGGACTGAACATTTCATGATTAGCTTGGGTGATAAAATTAACATCTCAGATTTATAGCTCGTGGATGAAGTATTGCAGTGATTTACATAATAAGATTCATTTAGGGGTATCTGGTACTTATGCACTGTTTTGCAAACAAACACACATTCTCAAAATGGATCCCTTACATTTTTAAATCTATTCATATTGCTCTCCAGATAACTGTTTTGCTAATTTTTTAATATTAACTGAAGACAAAAAAACAAAGAAAAAGAATACACAAAATTCTAAAAGGAGGGGAGAAAGGCTAAAAAAAGAAACAAACATAAACTATGTATATTTACCCACCTACATATATCAATAAATCGATGCCATGATTCATTATAGATCAATTCTGTGAATAGTTGGAATCCTATGGTTGTCTATTTGATGCTGGACAGTAAGTCTTTTGATTGTCTTTCTTTATCCAAAAGTCAAAAATAAAGTGTTAATTTCACTGCACCTCCAACAACATAAATACAGTGAGATTATTTCTAAAATATTATTTCTTGTTGAAAAGGATGTAATCTAATAATCTTTTCAAATGTTTGGGTTTTTTTAATATATCTTTTTTATCAAGTAAGACATGCACACAAAAAAAACAAAAATACATGTACATATGCATATACATACTTAAAGAATTTTTATAAGAATTTAAAAAGCAAAGCAAAAGGTTTTTTAAAAAATTATAAAAAGAACATTCTGGTACCCCCCTGCTCTTTCTCCCCCCCATCCCCCCGTTTCCATCCCCTAGCTACTAAATGAATATTTTTATACTTTACTGTTTAAATTTAGTTAGATTTCTGCTCTAACTGCCATAACCATGACATATGGTAAAGCATTCCTTCCTTTTTGTGGCATTTCCAACATTTATTGTTGTATAATATATCCATCTTGGCAATTGCTGACAGAGTTGTATGCCGTCTGCAGAACATTTTGTACCAATTTTCCCTCAGGTTGTGGCTTGGTGTAAATATTACTGATTTTTTCCCATAAATCTTATTATTAATGCTTCTTTGAAATTTTGCATCCTTTTTATCACATAGTTTTTTGTTTGTTCTGTCTCTGTATCATATTTAAGTAGCAGTTTGTTACTTAATACATTATTTTGATTCTGTATAAGTGTTTCAACTTCTGTCATCTTTCTTAGGGTCCCTTCTTTTTCTTTACAATCACTTTTTATTTTTCCAGTTATTCGCAAATACATTAACCATGATAGATTTCTTCTTTCATTAAGCAATTCTTATAATGTCTTTAGTCTGCTCCTTGAGTCCAGATGTCTCATGTTGGCATATGTAATCAGATCTTTCTTGCTGTAATTGTCTTTGAAATAAAAAGCGTTTGATGATGGTGCTAGTGGTGAAATCATTGGATTTATCCTTGCTTTTAAGGAATTCCAATTTTTTAGTAGACTTTCTCTTATAATATGTCCCTTCAGATTCTTGTCTCTTTTGTTTCTTTATACCATTAGTATCTGAAGCCTATTGGCTAAGCTTGTTCTTTCTATAATTGATATTCTACTATTTGGAAATTTTATCTGTTCTGTTATCCATGATAGACAGCTTGCTCTAGAGTATAATCAGAGATTGGGAAAAGCTAATCTGCCTCTCTATTTTACATCTTGCAGAGTTTTAAATTTTAGTTTTTTCCCCATTCCATATAAATCTATTAATTGTTCTTCGCCAATCCTGCATTTTTTGTCGAGAATTTGAATTGGTGCTATTTGAAATAAGAAGTTTATCTTGGGTATGACGTTCATTTTTATCGACATTATACGTCCTATCCAGGAAAGTTTTAAGATATTACACCTTTCAAGGTCTTGTTTTCTTTCCATAATTTATTGTAATTGTTTTGAAATATGACTTTGTGGCATCCTGTCAAGTAAAGTCCTAAATGTTTCACTGGAGCTTTTGTTATCTCACAGCCAGTCTTTTTTTTCCCCCAAAATTTTCTTCCTCAGAAGGTAGGTACCTTGCTATTATTTTTTTTTCATTGATTTTGTATCTGAAAAAGCTACCAAAATCTTTGATTACTTTCATCAAGGGCTGTATGGAACTTTGTGGTTTTGTGATTGCTAATACTACATCATCTGCATAACATTTTCTCTTGTATTCCTCTTCTTGAATTATGATCCCAATTATTGGTTTGTTTGTTTATTTATTATCCTGTTGGCCAACATTTACAGAGCAATTACAAATGGTAAAGGGGAGCGTGAACATCCTTCCGTTGTGCCTTTGCTAATTGAAAAGCTTGCAGAGGGTGTTCCATTCACTGTCATCTTTGCTGTTTGCCATCCAAGTTTTAAATTTTTTCCAGGATTCATTTTAAGAGCTCTAATAAAAAAGATAAGTGTTATTACATTCTTCATTAGTTTGTTTTCTTTGTAAATTACTTATTTCTGCAAGATTGAATAAAGCTAATAAAAATAGAGTAACTAGTCTCTGTAACACACAGCTAAAATGATAATGGCTTAATTCAGTTTGACAAATTATAAATAGACTAATGTGCCAGGATTCATATTATTTTTGTTAGTAGTTTATTGGGATAGAGAAATGAATTTAGTTAATGGGATTGTTTACATGTTGTACAATAATTTCTTTTGAGGCTATATTTGTATTTGCTCATTTTCCTTTTGGGATTTTCCTTTTTTTTTTTTTTTAGTTAAATATATTTAGCAGAATTTCATGCTTTTGTTTAAAGTGTTTTACAATATACTGCTGTGTGCTTTTGTTTTTGTTTTTTGTTTTAGGAAGCTAGGATACATTCTGTCAGAAGAAATTTTTCTCATCCTTCATCTATGAGCTTGAAGCCTCGATATGCACGAACTCCTCATTTTCACCCTAGAAAAGATTACAGATCAGATGACACTATGCTCAGTACCTCTTCTTCTACAGACTCTGTTAAATAAAATGTTAGGTATCTACCAAATATGTTAACTCTTAAAGGTATGTAATTTTGTAGCATCTTATATTTGCTGAATACAAAATTCCTCACTTTTGTAAGGGTACTAAAAAAACCCTTGCTCTTATGAACATAAAGTTAGTAAACATAAACTGCAGGATAAAAATCATGGTTACTGTTATCAATTGGTATACTATGGTGACACAGACCAGTAATTTGTAATATGCAGACTGTGCATATATTGCTTATTTTAAACAATAAATTTTAAAACCTGCATCTTTGTATTATAAGACAAGCCTAGCATTCATCTTCATCTGATAAATTACAAGGGTGATCTATTAAAACAGCAAAAACTATTTTTGTTAGACTGAAATCCAATTAATATAAAATTCACATTATTTTATCCAACCTTTCATTTCATTTCAATTTATTTTATATAATTTGATAAAAATCCTTTTTACAGTTTACTGAAGTTAATTTCAGTGAATTAGGGGATAATTTAAGATTTTTAAAGTCCTTTTTAAAAATTATAGGACTGCCTGCTTACAGTCCTATACGTAACTTTCTGATTTTTGTGGCTGATGCTTTTCTTAAAATACTAAACTTTATACGTCTATGTCTTTAGTTTAATGTTGAAAATTACATCTTATGCATCAATAATACAGTATACACTTACATGTAGCCTTTGCCCTCTTTGAGTGCAGGATCAAATTTAATCTCTGCCTGTATCATGTCCAGAGGAGAAATACTATATCCCTCTACACTACACTACACAGATCACAAAACTTTGCTTATTCCCTTTTCTTCTAAGGTTTTGTTACAATCTCAAACTTAATGTAGCAGAATAAATAAGCATGAAACACTTAACTGCTGTAGAAGCCCATTTTGATTAACAGTTTTAATAATTTCTCCATTATTTTCCAATTTTAACTGTGAAACACGTTTTCATATTTTAATTTGTTTACAGTACTCAGCTTTAAAGACCTTTTTTGTGGTTGGAGGATTGTTTTATTTATTTATTTTTTTGCTAGTAACATTTTTGTAGGGACAGTGTTATAACAGTGGTAGTTATGCCAGCAATCTTTAAATAATTTATTTTGAAATTCCCAGTGTGTTTAACATTATATTGGACACATATATATCCCATATAGCTGGAGTTATTTAGTATATATTCAGTCTCTTACACTAGTTTTTCTAGTAACATTCATTTTTAGGTCTTTAAATAGGTGTGCACCTTTATGAAAAAAGATCAACTGCAAAAGTATTTTATACCTTTTGTATAAAAGTTTATGATAACAGATCTTAATAGTTTTATGTCATATATAAATAATTTGAATTGTTGAAAATATCAGAACAAATGTTCCTGTTTTTATACTTGCAGAGGTTTTAAAATATATATAAAGATGTTGACATCTCTTGAAACTGCTTTATATATGTGAAAGGATTTCAGTTGTAAATATTCTTGTAAACAATACAGAAATAGCCAGGAAAAGGCCATGTGTTCTGTTATTATGGTCTTATTACTATCATGAAACATCCAAGTAGTCAGGGTTAATTTTAAATCCTTTGCTTGGGTTCCCATTTTTACTTTGTATAATATAAAAATAAAATGTTGATTTCCTGAAAATATTTCAGAATATCCAAGGAAGCCCTTGGTAAACAACATATTTGAAATCCTTTATTCTAAATGCTTGTGTTAAAGTTATCAATATGTCTATCAGGTAAGATGATACATATTTCCCATTTTAGTTAATTCCACCTAAAAGAACAGTAAAAACATCAGGATTGTTTCATATTTGGCCAAAAATCTATTTCATGCCAACAAATATAATAACAGAATTAATTAATAAGCAGGTCCCAAATATTTTAAGGGGATTATTTCCCAAAATGATAAAACTGCCTTCTTTAGTCTGGTTCTATAATGGGCTGTCACAATTCTTGTCAAAATGCATGAGTTTTTTCATACACTTCACACATCACAGAGCTTGGAATACTATCTGGGCAAAACTATTACTGTTCTATCAGTTTCTTATTATGTTTCTCCATAGAAAGCAGTAGCTCCTGAGTGTGTTTCTTATTCAGACATCTGTGTGCTACATGAAAGACTATATTTGTAATATTTTAATACACTAGACTTATATTTTTCTGTTCAAACGTTTAGTAAGAATACAAAGCAGAATCATATTAGCCATAGATTTAGAAGTAATTTATTTAAATAATATGTTAATATGATCAGAACTCCAAACATATTTTGAGAAAGAGTGCTATAATGTTGAATAAACAGGATCTTCCTGTTACTGGAAAAACTGCCTGTTTTGAAATTTTGAAAAAAAATATAAACACCAAAATTTTATCTTGTGAACCAGAAAAAAAAGTTCAGTTTAATAATAAATGATTTGACCTACCACTTCAGTTTTTCTTTATCCTAAATATCTGTATCCTAAAAAAAAAATCCACTTGATAAATTACTCAACAAAGTACATTCTACCTAAACCTTAAGTAACAGAACACATGGCTTTGCAAATATATATATTTACCTGTATCTTAGCATAGTTTTACAGTGCAAGTTTATAGTAATACATGGTTGTAAGTGTTAAGTAAAATAAAATGGTAATTTCAGGGATTTAGAATAATTTTCATAGTGTGGCAGCTTTAAAAAAATAAATGTGACAAGCTGCTTCAATAAAAGATATGTATATGTCTACTATGGAAATTTATTTTTATATATATCAATTCTTTATTATTGTGCAAGTCTAATTTTAAACAGAATGATTTCATGTATGAAACATAGCAAGAGTATTATCTTGTTTTGAGCTTCAGAACAAGAAAGTTTTTCTCAACATGGTTGATACAACATTCTAAAAATACTCTAACATGGCAGGTGCAAGTGGGCTCCATGATGGTATTTTATGACATAGATATTTTCCCAGGAATGTGTACACCATCATAAGCTGTTCATAAAGATGCAAATCATAAGCAATATTTTTTTAAAAAATGTTTGCCTTGCCATACAAATAATATTATACCTAAACTGATAAAGTGCCTTCATTGCACTACAGTGTATGCATTTGCTATAATTACTAGAGCCTTAAATGAGTTAATATGAATGTACAGAAAAATGTTTTATCAGTATTCACAGTTTTGTAAATCTATTAACTGAACATTTTCTGATTAAACTATGTAGCCAGTGGTCAATTTCAGGCATGAACATAGTGCACAGACAATTACAGTGTGCTTTTTTATCTTTCCAAACAGACATAGTCCTGAGCATTATATACTAAAGCAACAGGGGGAGCTAAGCAGGTTTATATATGGAAGATGTGCACAGACTTATTAAACCTGTTTTTGTACACACAGGAGTAGAAGTAGTTCTGTTAGTAAATAAGAGGTCTTTGTGCAGGCATGCTAAACCTATACTGGACTGGATTGTTCCATGAATGTATAATAAATACAGAGTAACAAATCAGTTCCCACAGATTGTATCTTTTAATTAAAGTGGTTTTGTAATGAAGTTTCATCTCAATAAAGCATTCTTTATTTACTGTTGGTGATTTTTTTAAAAGAAAAAAAATGCATAAAATAAAACAAAAGCCAGTTATGGGAATTTTATATTATTTGAGTATGAAAAAGCAGAATCCAGCACAGGGGCATAGTTGACAGCAAGAAATCCTGGAATAATTTGGCTTTTAACACCTCCTTCGAGAAGCATTGAGCAAGGAAAGCAAATAATAGTCATTACACCTTTCCTAGATATTCTTCATTGTGGTCTCTGATTCACAATTCTGAGTTATATGCTTGTGCCACGTCAGAACGTCCTAGAGCTTGGAAACATTTGGCTACACCATGCTCTCCATGCATACCTCATGACTAGGTGTAGCTCACACCAAATTCCTTCAGTCTGTTTTCAGCTACAACAGCATTAACATTTACCCTGATTTCCTTTAAATGCTGTTTTATTTAAACTTCATGTTATTTTTTAAGCTTGTCTTAGCTTGTCTTCAAACAAATGAAAACATGTTGTTGTTTGAAAATTGTTAGTCAAGAAACCCTTGTCTTCCTTCACAATCTATTCAGCCTTCACCCTTATTGCCTTAAAGGTCACATTTCACAAGTATCAGCGTTGCAGGAGAAACTTACCCTAAGAAACAGACATTAAACTGTCTTTTTATTTTGGAGAAGGTCACAGAATAGACTCTTGAGGACTACCAGTCATTTACCAGACAGACTCATTGCAATTGGCCTGGGAACAAGCTCTTGACTTTAAAGTTATTGTCTTATTCCAGAGTTCCCACCGTGTCCTAAAAATTGTATGGATGCTCCCTCAGCTCTTTAGGACTTAGATCAAATTCTCTGCCTTCTGCAGAGAATCCCTAAGTCTTAACTGAACCTTCATTGGCCCAGAGGAAATTGCCCAGTAAGGGCTCAAAACCTAGCTAGATGGCTGCCTGATTCCAACAAGGGGGGGGGGGAGATAAAGGCAGCTCCCGCAGCCTTGAGTTCCTCACCATAACAGTCTTCTCATTTCCACTGAAGTTAGTTCCATAGGTTCCAATCTATAGTGTCCAATCTTCATCAGGTACTCTTCAGACACATCAGTTGAAATCAGAGAAAAGATTCAGGTAATGCTGGACAGTTGGTAATGTTGCTATTCTGTCTTCGGGATTTCTATCTTTTAAAACATTCCTTTGAGATAGGTCAAAGCCTCTTGCCTAAAGATCAGCGTGTTTCCCTCAAGTCAATATCTGCAGAGGCCTCTTGACCATGGCCAGTGAGCAAAGAGATCACCCCATTTGTTGCTTAATAAACTGCAGGCCTATCTCTACAAAGCTGGTGTCAGCCCTTAGAGATAAGTGAGATTAAGAAGCAGGCAGGACAGGGATATCAGGAATGTATTGTGGTAGAGCAGAATTAACAGAATCTTGAAAATCTATCACATCTCTATGCCCCCTCTTACACCAAACAAAAGTTGGGGTTATCTTGATTTTCTTTCTCAGGACTGAGTAATCTTTTCTGAAAGTCTCCCCTTAATGGTTTGCTCACTCCTCCAATCCCAAGGCCAGATCTACATTCCTTCACAACTAATGATTATGCCATTGATTCATCCCTGGTGTGTCCAATATGCCCTTCAGTATTGTTACCCAATCCCCAGTTTTCCTTCAGAAGGCCTCTATTCCTACAGCAAACAAACTGATAGAACGGCACACGCTCTTGGTCTTGAGGTTCAGCAGCCTGAGGACCTGGTCCATCATTTAGTCCAAGATGTTTCACCAGTGTTCATCCCTTTCCTCCAGTCTTACTGAAGAAAACAAGAGACTTCTGGGCCAAGCCAGTTACTGTGCCATCAACCTCTTGTCTCAGTGAAAGAAGAGCAAGTTATTAAGTTGGGATGTTTAATATATTAATATTATAATAATATAATATAGTATATAATATATATAATAACATATGGTATTATATTAATAACAGTCTATGCTGATGGATGAAAGGCACCAAAAAATGAACAATCTTGGATATAAACTAGATTCCTCAGGAGCCTTTTCCTCCAAATTTCCAAATATGTAAAGTTAAATACCATCATTTCTTGTGGGAGATATGTCTCTTCTCTATCTCGTTTGCTAGTGGACCACAGGCAGATAGTCCAGGTTTTCTCAGGAGGATCAGCAAAATAGTCATGGAATGTTCTCCCTAAGGAAGAACATTTGTCTCTCATTCTCCCAGTATATAGGAAGATGTTAAAAACACATCTCTTTCACCAAGCTTTTAATTATTTATTTTAATGTCTGATTTAGTTTGGGTTTTAATTTTCATGTTATTAATTTTATTTGATATTTTCTATTTTGTTATTGTTCTAAACTGCTTTGAGTTTTGAAATAAACAGAAATGTTGGGTATAAATTCAAAAGTAGAATTTTTAAAATGCTAAGCAAGAGTTGAATGTTTCATTAATAACAATCCTTTGAGGTAGATTGGGCTGGCCCAAAGTCACCTATTGAGTGGCTGGCCCAAAGTCACCTATTGAACCTCCGTGGCGGAGGGTGGATCGGAACTTGGATCTCCCCTGTGACAGTCCAATTCCCTTGCCAGAACTTTATTGGGCAGCCCTGTGTGTTCAGTCTTCCCCATTTATCCAACCCTATAGACTGAATTTGCCCTCTGATGGAAACACTAGAGAAATGTCTTCTGTCATTTTGTAAGAACCATACTAAGTAATTCATGAATTACAAAGACCACCATGAAAAATAATTGGTTAGTTACCTCTACCTGCATTTCTTTGAGTGGTCACTTGTGACCAAACACAACCCACCTCATAGCCCACTAGGTATCAGGTGACTTTACCATTCAGGTCTTTTATATCAGTTTTGACAGGGTCTCTCTCTCTCTCTCTCTCTCTCTCTCTCCCCCCCTCCTCCTTTTTCTTTCAGTCCTTCACCATTTTTTCCTCCAGAAAAACTGTGTTCAAGAAGAGAACCTCAAAAGTCCTGCTATGTAGATGGAAAGTCTGTTAATTTTTGCACTCACTCTGATGGGTGTGTAGCCAGACTTACATCAAGGAAAACTAGGTTAAGCTGTCATCTTTCCCAATGATTTCATTTGTGACTTTGGCAAGTCTCTTTCCTTTATCTTCCTTACATAAAATTTTACAAGTTCTCAACACTGAAAATAAGCATTTTTTATTAGTGTTATTGTTTCCATCCATTTATTTTTGGTATATATAAAAACAGGTAGTGGGAGTTATCTAGATCATGTTAAAGAAACTTATGCTATTGGTGATTGCTATGGAACAGAAAGAAAAAAAGGATTGGTAAGTAGTTTTGAACATATACTGAAAACTGTATAACATTATAGAAATATTTCAAGTATTTTTCAGACACGTTTCTATATCAGATTTTACTCCCTTTTCCTATAGAATGGAGCCAATGTATTCCCTAATTCCCTATCAGTTTCTGTAATCTGGCATCACCAATATGTGTTGTTACTCCCAAAATCTCCACTTAGTGTAGCTAATATAAATCCCTCACACTATCTAATAACCAGAAGCAACACGAAAGAGAGAGAGAACATGGCCAATTTTAAAAAATAATCAATAATCATTTGCTTATACTAACAATTGTCTCTTACACATAGGAACACTCCTGCACACAAAACCACGCCTATACATACCCCTTCCCTTCCCTTCCCTTCCCTTCCCTTCCCTTCCCTTCCCTTCCCTTCCCTTCCCTTCCCTTCCCTTCCCTTCCCTTCCCTTCTTTCAGCAGAAACAACAGCAAAGAACAGGATGAAAATGGGATAAGGGGACAGTGTGACACAAAAGGAATGGAAGATGAAGGGAGAAAAGGAACTGGATGAAAAGAAGAGGAGAGAAAGAGGTTCCTGGACTGAGTGAGAGAAGCCCTGTTAGGGTGTCACAAACAGAATTTGCCACCCAGAGAAATGAGCCCCACTCCTCCCTCAAGTCACCTTCTTTCACCATTCCTGCTCAATTCCTTGTTTTTAATTTCCTTGCTTAATTTTCAGCAAAGTTACAAACTCCCCACCCTATTCCCAGGTGGGGGAAACCTGGCTTCTTATCAGCTAAATGGGGCACATACAAAAAGAGCAGACCATGAAAGCTGTTTTGCCAATTGTCAAGGCACTGACAGGTACGAGACCAGTGGTTCTGTTTGTCCTTTTAGATCCAGAGACAACAAACACATCAGTAGATAAGGAGATTTTAAGCTTTATTGTTAACTCTCGCAAACAGATTTAACCAGATATATAAGAATTAGCAGATAGCATTAAACAGAAATACATAAGCATAGTATAAAAGCATAACGTACCAAAGAAGATGATAAAACTCTTCCCCTACTGTTGGGAGCTATCATCAGGTGACAGTGGAGAGATCCCAAGATGGTTTAGATAACCCAGCACCCAGTCCTGAGACCAAGGGCAATTCTAGGGCTTTTTATTAAAGTCTGGCACTGCGATCCCATGACTCTGTTTTGGAGTCAGAGGCTTTGAAAGTGGCCTTGGCCAGACGTTATACCTGCTCATCAAAAGATTCCAAAGCCTGAGAACTGTACAGATAAGCTAGTCTTAATCTAAACGATCCCGAGGGTTTTGCCCTCCCCCCCACTTCTAAGTAAAAGTGAAAAACAAGCCAGCTAAACATTATTATGATTCAAAGTGAGCTTTCTTAATATGTGCAGGAGAAATCAAACTACGTCACCTAAACA
Source organism: Python bivittatus (assembly GCF_059951505.1). Lineage (NCBI taxonomy): Eukaryota > Metazoa > Chordata > Lepidosauria > Squamata > Pythonidae > Python > Python bivittatus. The sequence continues at coordinate 9,443,221 of NW_028277040.1, forward strand.
CCTTGAAATAACAACAGTCTTCCGCATTGCCACTACCCCATTTACATGTTAAAATCAGTCTTACATATCTATTTATTTCATGTACGCAGTTAAGTTACTAACTCTCAAGTCAGTTTACTTAACAGAGGAAAAAAATGAAAAATCATATGAACTATTATATGCAGTCCAAATGTCTAAATAGTCCTCTGCATGAAACTCCCAGCAGTAAAGTGCTTGTTCAGATATAAAAACAGAGATGAGAAATTTGGATCACTGCTGGAGAATAAGCATCCTTCCATTCTTGTATTGATTTTTATTTTTTTATTACTGTTGTTATTGTTGTTATTTGGGGTGGGGGATTATCGAAGTGTGCAGTATTAATTTCCTTTATTCTTCTGTTAGTTTCCAAACTATGGACTATAATTCCAAAGTATATAAGCATTTTATAACCATACAAATCTGTTTTAAGCTAAGCAACAGTTTTGGAAATGAATGCTTCTTTGTTTAGATTAAGTGCAGGTTGCTCTGACATAAAAATATTCCTGTAGAAATTCAAATTCAAATTCTGTCAGATTCAGGAAATCAAAAAATGTTGCATAATCATTATAAAAACAAATTCAGTTACCACATCACCTAATATGGATCACCAGTGATGCTACTGAGAATTTGGAATTGATGCAAAGCTTCATCATTTGTCATGGGGGTTTTGATCCTCCTTTCTTGATGAATTCTACATGGGAAAAAACATTTCTGAAATTGAAAATGCAGTGTTCCAAAACATCTCACTAGGCATGCCCAAAGGGGAAAAAAACAGAATAGTATGAATCATATTAATACTTTTCAAAAAGACCTATAAGATGAATAAAAGATTTGCTGGTGTACCAGGACTGTGCTCTTTTATAGGACAGTTCCAGCTGCCAGTTTCTGGGGTCTCACAAGCCTTGGATCACATTCTGGCTTAGCTTGACTATTGCATCTATTTAAAAATGAACACCAATAAAAGTAAATAGGTGGAAACCCAGTGCTTCAGTTACTGTTTTAGGAAGGTCAGATAAATTTTAAATGGTGGTTTTTACAAACTTTTCCAGAAGATAGTAAGTAGAAGGGAAGTTTCCCAAGACCCATTTTTGTAAATCAGATTGTCTCTGGATTACTCTGCTTCATTCCTGTTTTCCAATGGGAGCTGGCACGAGAAGGCCAGTTAGCCATTCCAAATACTGTATAATTTCACAGCTCTAGTCAAAAGAATCTCTTTGCTCTGCTAGCACGTTGTGTAGTTTTCCAGCTGTCCTAGGAAAAGGAAGTGAGCACCCAACTCTCACATTTAAAATAGAGTTGAACTGCTTCTCATTTATTTTCCTCCCCTTTGAGATGCCAGAAGCAATTTCCTCTTAAAGCTGACTTCCTTTCTGGAAATGATTTTCTTCTCAGACTATGGCGAGGCTCTCTATTCTGTTCCTTTGACTTCACTGGCCCATTTTCTTTCTTTTGCTGGCCATTACCCTAAAGCAGATCTTCTGACAGTAAGTACTCACGCTAAAGTTTTGCTGCAACTTTATTTTGCTTCTGCTTCTCCTTTCTACATCATTATCAGCCAGGCAGGAGAGCCAGACAGAGCCCTCATTGGTGCCCTCTGCAACAGAACACTGCTAGGGGGCTGGCGGTAAATTGACGTGGCATGGAAAATCTCTGCTCACTTTGTAGCACTGTGTGCTTTTTGTGAGAGAAGCCGTGCTCCTGCTGAAGTTGTTGCCTGATATCATTAAGAGCGTTGTGCCTTGCTGTAAATATGGAGAGAAAATTCCTCTTTTTTCTAACTTGGGAGCAGAAGATCGGCTTCTGTTTGGACGTATGGTTAACAGCAATAAAGAGGATCTAAACAGATTGCTTGTTTTTAACCCATCTGGTCAGAGAAACCGATTTTGTGCCTGCTCCATTTCTACCTCCGCTTCTCCTTACCCACCCTCCAGGTCTTACGATGGGGTGTGGGCTGAGAAAACTAGAAGATCCAGATGACAGCAGTCCTGGAAAAATATTTTCAACGCTGAAGAGACCACAAGTGGAAACAAAAACAGACTCTGCTTATGAGTACATATTGCTAGATTTTACATTAGAAGGTATGTATGATGTATTTTAACCTTTCAGAAGAACACATAGCAAAATGTGGTTTCTTAGGGTCAAATATAGAAGAAAAAAGTTTGATTCATTTTCTCCTACTGCTTATTAGATTAAGGGTTTAGAGATGACCTTTAAATTGTGTCTCTGCCTGTGCTCGTGGTACCTGGGTATCTATGAGGAAATAAATCACTTTTCAGACCTTTGGGGGTGAACTGGAGCTATTGTCAGTAAGTGGGATACTGGAGACATCAACAGCAAATACAGCTGAACATACTCTCCTTTGTTTTATACTGTTCGTGTGGGCATAGACATCTGTGCAGTTAGAAACAGACTACCCTGTAGGGTTACTTCCTTCCTTATGAGTACATATTGCTAGGTATGTAGGGTGTCTTGTTTCTAACCAACTCCATGTCCCAGAAAGTTGAAAAATAAACAGTCCCAGATGGCTTCCCACTAAGAACAGGCAGCTCTGCTCTGCAAAAGTGGCTTCTGAGAGTTTCATTGGAGACGTTTTCATAAAGCCACTCAGGGCTGTATTCCAGCCTTTTTGCATAGATCTTAATAGAAATTAATCCCAAACACAACTTGCATATGACAGTCACAATCTATATGGTCACTGTTATAATTTAAACAGAATGCTTGCATAATGTATAGGGTGCATAATGAAACATTATACAGCATCTCTAAATTATATGCTAGCTTTGTTTTTTTTTAATTTTCATTTGGCTTTGTATGAAACAACTTTTGTTCATTATGAGAGAAATAATAGCAACAAATTCTCTGAGTTTCATGCTTGATTGCCTAAAACTAAATGTAACTATATTAGTCTATAACTTTACATTTGGCTTTTGATTTAAAACACAATGTTTGTTTTATTTTAATGGGTAGTAGATTTAAGTATGCATATCTTCAGGTTTCTAAAAGTTCTTTGATGGAGATGATTTCTTGTAAAAATGATCATTTATTGCTAATAGTTCAAACAATAGCTTAGCAATTTTGTGCAGAGAAGAGATTCTATAACTGTTATTAGGTTTACTTTGGTAACTGAGGTGATAGACAGATTAGATATGGATGGATGATAGATAGATAGATAGATAGATAGATAGATAGATAGATAGATAGATAGATAGATAGATAGATAGATAGATAGATGATAGATAATAGTAGACATTGCCATTTTTCTGTCACACATCATAAAAAAAAGAGGAGGGTTGGATCCAGTCTTCTCCATCTACTACTGGAAGGACCCTTTCCATTTGTGGAAGCTAATGAGAAAACAATGGAAGCTCCTATCGAGGGAAACCTGGAGGCAGTGAAGTCCAGTATCAGGACCTGAGAGGGTAAGGTTAAGTGTCAGGACTCCAGAAACAACATGAGACTAAAACCAATTGTTGGGGTTCCTTTTTTTTCTTTTCTTTTCTTCATATTTTGTTGATGGTGGTGGGCATGTTGTAAAGTGCCAGATAAGACTGCAATTATTTGCCGGCTTCTTTGTTTCGGAATGCCTAGTATTGACTATTGTTCTGAGAAGTGAAAACATTCTGCAATTCATAGATGTAAGCTTCATACTGAGCAGAGAATCTGCGTGTTTTCTTTCTTGTTTTAATTTTTTTAAAAAGCAAGTTCCTATGCCACATTATTACCAGACTTGAAAATAGGTGGACTGGTGTCAAAAGGAGAGCTTCATATGTGGTAAGGCTACAGTGTCTACTCAGACTTCCTGAGTGTGTGTAATAGAAACAAAATAAATACCTAATGCAAATGTGCAATATATAGGCCAAAATCTATTAATATATAAGCTTCCTTTTTTAAAATCACCTAATAATTTGATAGCCCTTACTGCAACCACAATATCATCAATGTTAATTTGTTTAACTTTCTCCCTGTACCTGTTATTATAATTATTAACTGTTCAACATCTAGGTCTCTATATCATTCATGTAATAACAGAAGCAACATGCAGTGCTGTTTTTTGAAATAGTTTCTTCTTAGTAAATTTATTAATTGATTGATTGATTGATTGATTGATTGATTGATTATGTGCCATCAAGTTGGTGTTAACTCTTAGTGACCACATATATAGATTTTGTCCATGATGATCTGTCTCTAACCTGGTTTTTCAGGTTTTCCAACAACACACTCATCACCACTGTAACTGAGTCCATCCACCTTGCTACTGGTCATCCTCTTCTCTTTCCTTCCACCTTTCCCAGCATTAGAGCCTTCTCCAGAGAGCTGGGTCTTCACATTATGTGCCTGAAGTAGGATAATTTGAGCCTGGTCATTTGTGCTTCGAGTGAGAACTCTGGATTGATTTGTTCGATGATCCACTGGTTTGTTTTCTGGCTGTCTGCAGTGTTCTCAGGAGTCTTCTCCAATACCAATGTTCAAAACCATCTTCCTATCCATCTTCTTCTAAGCATTATTTGCTACCATGTGAAATTAAGGATATTGTATTATAGTTTGCACACTCTGTTAAGTCTCCTTTTTTGGTATTGGAATGTAGACTCTCCTCCAGTCTGTTGGCCACTGTGTTTTTTTCCAGATTTGCTGACATAGCTTGGTTAGAACCTTTACTGATTCTTCTTCTGTTTGCCATATCTCAGTGGGTATTCCATCAGTTCCTGTAGCCTTCCAACTTGGTAATGACCAGAGTGCTGATATAACTTCATTTTCTAATACAAGAGGTCCTTCTAAGTAGGGAATATCTTCTAAGGTATCTTGGATGTTAATATCTCTACTGTACAGTATTTCACTATACTCCTTTCATCTTTGCTTGATCTCCTTTGAGTTGGTTACTATCTGTCCATTGGCATCCTTGTCCAGATATTTTTTGAAAGACTTTCCTTGTTTTTCCATGTCTGTTTCCATCTTCAATTTCTTTAAAAATGTTGTTGTAATATTACTTCTTGTCTCTCTCTGAAACTATTTGTTAAGTTCCTTTATGAGATTTTTGTCTTTCTTGGCTTTGGCTTCTCTTCTTGGCAATTTCCATGGTTTATTCTGAAATCCAGTTTGCTTTCTTCTGTTTTTCATCTTGGCGGTCTCTTTTCACATTCATCCTTAATTGCTTAAGTTCATTCCACAGTTCCTCTGGTTATCTATCAATGGGGTTCAAGACTTCAAAGTGATTCCTGATGTCCTCCTTGAAAATGGTCGATATAAGCTTAATATTACATTGTGGAAACTGGTTATCTTTCTTCTTTAGCTTAACTTAGAACTTGCACATGAGTAGTTCATGATCTATTCTACAGTCAGCACCTGACCATGTCTTTGATATTATAATTGGGTTCCTCCACCTTCTTTTAACAACAATACAGTCAATTTGCTTTCTATGTACTCCATCTGGTGATGTCCACATATAGATGCGCCATTTTGGTTATTTGAAGACAGTGTTAACTATGAAGAATTAATTAGAGTGGCAGAAATTGATAAGTCAGTCTCCTGCTTCATTTTGTTTCCTAAGCCACACAATCCAACAACATTTTCCTCTTTAACGTTTCCAACTTTGGCATTCCAATCTCCAATCACAAGTAGCACATCTTACTTGCGTGTTCTGCCAATTTCAAACTGAACTTGATCATAAAACTCATCAGTCTCCTCTTCTTCTGCATCAGCAGGTGGAGCACAAACTTGGAGACTAGTCATATTAAAGGGTTGTCCACAAAGTCTAATTGACGTTATTTGGTCATTGATTGCATTGTAGGCAAGTACTGTTCCTGTTATACACTTCCTAACTATAAAAGCAACGCTGTTCCTTCTTTGTTTTTCATGTCCTGAGAATAAACAGTGTGATCTTCTGACTGAAAGTGTTCAATCCCAACCCTTCGCAACTTGCTGATGCCTAAGATGTCAATTTGTAATTGTTTCATTTCATCTTTCACTTTGTTGAGCTTCCCCCTCTTTCTTACATTCCATGTTCCCAGTGTAATTCTGTCTTTACAACATTGGATTTTCTTTTCTTGTATGGCAACATCAGCAACTAGATGCCCTGAAGGCTTTAATCTAGCCAAATCACAAACATCATTAGTACTGTGAAAGATCCTCAGCTCTTCCTTAGTAGCATGTTGAATGCCATCCAACCTGAGGAGGCCATCATCCAGCAGTATATCATCAATTATTTTATATTTTCTATCCATGTGGTTTTCTTGGTAAAAATGCAGGAGTGATTTACCATTGCCTTCTCCCGCGCTATGAATCAATGTCTGCCTCTGTCACTAAAGCGATCATCTGCCTTCAGCATCTTCCTGTATCACTGCTGTCCAATATAGGTGCCTCCTGGCTTTAGCTGGGCAACTGGGATGACCTTCACACCTTGGGTGACCCTGCTGGGAGGGGGCATCTCTTGGCATACACTCCTGATATTCTTTGTTAATCTCTCCCAGGAACACCACCATCACCCCCACCATGATGAAGCAACGCAGCAGGACTTTGGGTGGGACATAGTCTTAGTAAATACCTAAAGTGAATTGCTTTCTATAGTGAATAGTGGATCTCTCTAGAGATAGTGTATCACTGTACAACTTAAACTTTATCAAAAGTTATTATAAATGGTACATAGTAAATTAATAAATTGTTTGAATTCTACATGTAGTGTTTCTGTTATTTTAATCCTTTTAGTTACCTCAAATCCAGAAATTATCAAAATATGCTCTGTTTTGGATATTGCAAAGAAGGTGGAGGAGTATTATAATAAAGGATATGTGGTAGGAGCTATTCATCCTGTTTTACTGTCATCTGGACGAAGGCGGCATTTTCCAGCAAGTCACATCTATCGAGCTGTACTTGTGCGTCTCAAATTCAGGTATGCACTACAATAAATGCTTAAATTCCAGTAAGCTTTTGTGCTGAGCAGAGTTCCTTCATGGAAAAATTGGTTCTTATTCCCTGCTATCTTTATCAAAATCAAACTATTATTATGACAAACACAACAGAATGTTGTAGTACCTTAGGACCAAATTCGACCTGATGTTAAACTGCATGGCTCCGCCGCTTAGTTTCAATGGAAGCCCTTCTTCCCTGTGCAGTTAGCAGTCCAACTCAGGAGATTTACAAAAACAATATCCTTTCCATCCTCCACAGTGTATTGATGGGACCCTGATGGTTCTTTCTTAAAGAAAACACTTGCGTTCAAAGCCATGACATGTAGTTTTAAACCCATTTATTATGATACAAGCTTTGGGGGCTAAAGCCATTCCCACATGGCACGTTTCTCCCTTTAGAAATGGGAATGGGGAGATGGATGGATGGATGGATGGATGGATGGATGGATGGATGGATGGATGGAAGCAAGCAGTACTATACCCGGTAGAAATAGAACGTTAAAACAGAGAATGGAGTTGTGATGGCCATTAGCTGTGTTTTCCTGCCTTGTATTTCCTTCTGACATTTTTGTTCCCTTTGCACCCTTGCCTGTGCATGCCTGTTAGTGGAGATAACATTTTATACATCTGAGGAAATTACATCCAGCCCATGAAAGTTTATGCAAAAACACATTTGATAAACTTTAGCTGTTTGATCCTAGGTACTGGAATTGTGACCAACAGGCTAACACATATATACCCTTGGAAAGAATTGTGAGATTCTTAAATTAAATCTCCAATGAAGAATTGCTTAAAGCTATAGCTGAACTTAACTGTAGTACACACAGAACACTAAGTACCGATAGGAAAGCATGCTAGACAAATAAGTTTCAGGAAATCAGTTTTAAGTACTTTTTTATATATGCATATGCAGTAAGTGGGTATATGTTTTATCATTCCATATACCTGTATATTTTTACCTAACTAAAACATCTGTTGTAGGAAGGTGGGCATTTTTGTTTTCCTGTCAAAGGCTGCCTTCTCTTAGGTCAGCCTGTCTGGGTGCCCATTGTTGGCTGGCTCTTAAACTGTGGCTAAAACCTGAGCCAGAAGAGGCTATAACCATCTTCTCTTTTCAACGTTTCTTGTTTTCTTGCTGACATCCCCCTTTTCTGTCTCTGTTTCACTTTTAACAACCTCTTTGTTCTTTCTTACTCTCTGCCCCTTCTCACCCTGCTCGTCCAGCAGGCTGTTGGGAAAGAGACTCTTGGAAGCAACCAGAATTGTTCATTTACGGAAGGCTTTTGGATCAGGCCACAGCTGCCTTTTGTAGGGATATTGTATTTTCTCAGCATGCAAACTGTAGCATTCTTAAATAGGAAAAAACCGTTCCAGAGACAGAACAAACATGGCTGTCGCCGGCTTTGCTATTGTTTATTATAGCTCTGACATCCTCCCCACATTCTTCTTAAAATGTTTAATGGCTATATGATTGGAATGCAATTCTTTTAATTAAATGGAGACCCATTGTGTAATTCCAGGGTGGAAGCCCTCATCCACTCTGTTTCTTTTTCCTACAGATATCCCCTTTCCTCATCCATCCCCACCATTTTCCTTTTCTGCATATTTCTGTGTGAACCTTCCATTTAACTTAGTTTAATGTATTTATCTTTGAAAGGGTCTCCGGTGTAGAAATGAGTTTTTTTCAAAGAAATTATCATCTCCCATTCATCCTCCTCTCCATCTCTCTCAAACATTTGACTGACATTCTATTGTCATTGAACTTGTGGAAAATGTGTGCCTAAGCTACAATGTGATTGAGTCATACTTGGTTTAATTTTCATCAAGTAGCTGTTATTATTCGTTATTTTGTTAGGGTTTGTCAGAGCAGAAACATTGAAAAGAAAAGGAATTCTGTTCATCAGGACTAGAGCCATTTTCAGTGATGTAGCTACTGTTCACTGCTTTGAAGTCATAACATAATTCAAATTCATATCCAATGATGTCATTGTATTACTGGAATGGAACAGACTTTTATTGCACCACCTCTCTACGTCCTTTCACTAATATGTTCCAGAGAAACTTTGTGCTCCATGTAGTGAGAAGATAACAAAGCAACGTCTTCCTGTATGATGCCTATAGCATTGGCTATAGCCCCATATTAAAATTAACCAAGTATGAATCACGTCAGTTACAGTAATGGGAATGTGTTGCAGATAGCTGCTAAATTTTGGCCCTCAGGCTCTCCAAAACACCTTTTTGCCTAAATCCTAAACTCTTCATGATCTTAAAATATGTTTGTAACAATAAAACAAAAATGATCAACTTAGCTTTATTGCTGGCATATTAATATCACAATACTGAGAATATGCAACACAAAGGGGGACAGATATTAGTTCAAAATGTATTCTTCTTGAGAGCGACTTACAATTAATTTTCAGGTTCAGCTCTTGGAACTCCTCTGGAATAGTTCAACATAATTAGAAGCTGCATTTGTGTATGTTACACTGCCTAAGTGTGAGTGTGAGATGTTAAATGCTGTTGAAGCTCAAGATATGAACATACTAAGCTCCATGGCTTAAACCCTAAGATAAATTTAACTTAAAGCATTTCTCAGAAGAAGGATTTCCAGTCCTGTCCTCTCCATAGCTGTCTGCACACCATAAACAATGTGGGACAAGGCAGTAACATTTCTTTCTATTAGCTTCTTTCAGCTAAATATCTTAGACTTCAAACCTATAAATTTAACTAGTTCAGTTAAAGCAGTTATCTTCTGGCTTAGCAGGCAGTCATTTATTGCTTGTGTCAATATGATGAAGCTCGAACTATAAGAGCTGTTTGTCATGATGAAAAACCTTTTTGCAACCAATGAGGACCTATTTTGTTGGAAAGCTTACTCCTGCACAGGATGTAACAAGTTTCATATGAACCATGAAACCGAGTCTAGGAATCAAAGTAAGTGTTAATTTCATTTCATGCCATAATATCTTTTGAGATAGCATTAATACACATAATCTGTGATATAATTCCATACTAAGAGATTTAAAATAAGTAAATAGGAAATTAGTTTTTGTTAGTCTACTGAATAGACTGGTTTTACATACACATACACTTTCCATATAGGAAGTAATTTTTCTTTCAAATATGTATTAACTAATTAGATTTTTTAAAAACTTAAGCTCATATCCTGTTCCATGCAGTTTTCTTGCCAATATAGGTAATCTTCATTTAACAATGGTAATTGAGAGCCACAACTCTGTTGCTAAGCAACACAGTCATAAAACATGTCATATGACCGCGGCGACTTATGACAGCAGTTGCGGCAGTTCTGGTTGCCGTTGTTGAGTGAATTTCACACAGTCATTAGGCGCAACATCATAGGATCGCCATTTGCTACCTTCTGCTGGCTTCTCAATTCTGACTTTGCTTGCCGGAAGCCGGCAGTGAAGGTCGCAAATGATGATCACATGACCACAGGATCCTGCAACCATCTTAATTGTGAGCCATTGCCAAGCACCCAAACCACAACCATGTGACCGCGGGGATGCTGCAACAGCTGCAACTTTGAGGGCTGATTGTAAGTCTCCTTGTTCAGTACTGTCATAACTTCGAACAGTCACTGAATGAGTGGTCGTTAAACAAGGGTTACCTGTAGTTTGGAAATGATTTGCCTTTATCTTTTCCCAGAATTAAAAAAAAAAAGTCTCTGTCTTTGTGCCTCAGGTGGGACTAGAACTCATGGTCTCCCAGTTTCTAGCCTAGTGCCTTAACCACTACACCAAACTGGCTTTCTTTGACTATCACTTATCTGGACTAGTTAGACACAATGCTAAATCGACATATATCATTAAACTGGATAGTCCTGATATTACTTCACACCCTTTCCAATCTCAAGCTGAACCTGCACAAAAGCCCTCTTAACTACAGCTGCCATCTCCTTTTCAATTAGGAGCACTGAGTTCAGGAAGACCCCTAAATTGCACACCAGCTCTGTCTGGGGGAGCATAACCTCATTCAGAATCAAGAATGGAAAGTCTCTGAACCTGGGGGGTGGGGTGAGGCTCAAAACCCACAGACACTTGGTCTTGCCTGTTCTTCCTCATCCAGACCCCCACAGCCTCCAAACATTGGGAAAGAACATTGAGGACAGAAGTGTAAATTGGAAATCATTAGCATACTGATGATACCTCACCCCATGTTGATGGATGACCTCCCCAGTGGCTTCATGTCAACATTAAACAGAATAGAGCCCTGAGAAACCCCACAAAGCAGGGGCCTCAGGCTCAATCTCTCCCTCCATCAACACTAACTGGAATCAGCCCCAGAGAAATGAGAATCACTGCAACACTGTGCCCTAAGCTGGTCCAGAAGGATACCATGTTTATTGGTATTGAAAACTGCTGAGAGATCAAGGAAGGCGAGGATGGATGCACTACTCCCATCCTGAACCTGCCAGAGGTCATCGACAAGTGTGATAAATGCCATCTCAGTGCTATAACCAGATCTGAATTCTGACTGAAAAGGGTCCAAATAATCTACTTCCTCTTGAGTCATCTTGAGCTGCAAGCCAATTGCTTTTTCAACAAAAAAGGGAAAGTTGAAGGCTAGATGGAAATTATCCAATTCTGTTATCCAATGCTCAGTTGGGTTCACTCTTCACATGCCTCCAGCAGATCTCTAGACATATTTTATGCTGCTTCATCACTTGGGCTTCCTCTGAAAACCAGTTGGAGCTCTCCAAGCTCCACAAGCAAAGAGAGTCTGCACAGGTCCTATCCAATCCAAGGCTATTATCATCCTCTTGTTACAAGTGGCAATGGCCTCAGTAAAACCAAAACCCTAAGAACCACCCCAAGTTCCCTTTGGAACCCAAAAGAATCCATCAGATGCCTAGGATGGACCAGTCAAATAGGTCCTACGTCCCTGCTCCAAGGTCAACAGGGAGTGATCTGTCCAAGCAAGGGAGTGATGGTAATACCCCCCAACTTCAGATCTTGTCACCACTGTTTTGAAATAAAAACCAGGTACACTATAATATGTAACACCTGCCTTCTCACGAGTCAGGCCAGAGATAATTTATTCAAGTCCATGATTGTCATGGTGGCCATGAACTCCTGAGCTGCTTCCAAGTCCACACCCAGGGATGACAGATTCAAGTCTCCCAGAACCATAAGCCTAGGGGATTCCACCACAAACCCAGCCACAGGTTCAAGCAACCCAGCTAGGGAGGTCATTCCAGATTTCTCTGCTGCAGCTCTGAGTGTCTTGACAGCCAAAAACTTCCAATCTCTTCCAGGCCACCAGACAGCTCTATCTCCCCACCGGGGAGACTCGGTGATACTCTGCTTCACCGGGGCTACCTTGGAAAAGTTCTGCTTCACTGGGTCTAAGAACTGACTGCCACAGCTCAGATCTCCCATTCTCAACATAGCCAAACAGTTTGCAACCAAACCTCCAAACTCCAACCCTCAACAACATTCTTAAAACCCCCAAATTCCTGCATACCTTGCATATACACACACCTGACCCCAGGACCATTACAAAAAAAGTAATGTGGTATAGCTCAAATTAAGTGTCTCAAATCTTACCCTTACCCAGTCTGCATTATAGTTAAAATACCTTCAATAAAACTGTTTGGATAGCTGAAGATTTTTCTTTTTAACTCATACATTTATACTTGCATTTTTCAGCAAAAAAATATTTGATATTTAAATGAAATGCAAATAAAGTTGCTCAATAGGTAATTCAATTCTGTTCTAAGCAACATGTTTGGGCAAAACAGTCAAGAACAATTGAAGAGCTACCCAAACAAGAGGTTGGCCAACACTGAATTTATAATTTTCTGGAATGAAAAAAGTTTTGCTTGGTAGCATTTTGCAGAAGATAACGTCAAATTTCAACAAAGGGTGCTTTCTTTCTGTGTTCTAGCCAGAAGAATCCACCAATGAGAGAACAAAGACAACCCAGGCTTGTGATTGAGGAGTGTCCTTTAACATATGAAAAACTAACAAATGAGGCAGTTAAGGAACTACTGGAGAAGGTATGACCAACTTCATGAAATATTTTATTTTTTCTTTTACTATAATCCTGCTCTAAGAACTAAAATGCATAACATTCTAGAAATGTGTGTTATAGACCATATACTGCACTACAGAAGTTATCTTAATAACTTCTTGATTAGATCTCAGATTGTCTGTAACAGAGGACCATCCCTCAACATCTCTGAGAGCCAAAGCTGTTGGCCTTATTTTTGTTATAAATTAATATATTTTATATAATTATATATAAGTATATAATTTTATATTATATATAATATAATTTAGAGAAATAGACTACTCAGAGATTGTTCCCAAACAGAACCCATACACATCTAATATCAAAATGTGTCTTGATGTTAACATAATTACCTTTGGATCATCTGCTCCAAATACTTCTCACAATTCTACATTTCCAAGAGGTTCAGGGGGCTGAAGCTAGACAGCCCTGCTTTTCTGAGGCATCACCAGTACTGTGGAAGAGCCTCCTGGAGAACATCAGGCTGGCCCCCTCCTTGTCAGTTTTCTAGAACCTTAAACACTGAGTTGCTTCGGAGGGCCTTTCCTTGAGTCTTTGCCTGACGTCATCTTGCTTTTTTTGTTTCTCGTTTGTTCTTTGTTTTTCTGTCACTTTTGTGTCCTCGTGTTTTTATGAGGAAACTAATTTGGTTACTGTTTTTATTGCTATGACTGTTTTAACATCACATGGATGTTTTAACATTTATATAGCCTGCAAATGCTGAGGGTCATTTGATTGCAGGAGGGGAGAAGCATTACAAATAATGCTAGCTCCCCATTGATAGGCTCCTGCAATTGAGCTCCCCCATAACCCTTCCCCTGCTGATTGTTGAATCAAGAGACAGTGTGGGTAGGAGATGAACAAAATGGTGGTGGCGGCAGCTATGGAAAATGTTTTCATGTTCACTTCTTTGTGTGACCTGCTTTACAAACAAACCTGATTTCTAAAATCACAAGAGAAAAATATGCTATGATTTCTTCAGAAGACAAGGGCCTTATTGCTGAAATATCCTACTGAATCATATATTCAGTTCTATATTATAACTGAATCCATCTAGTGTTCAGTAAAGCTTGCAGAATGCAGCCTTGAAAATTGCTAATTACTACTGTTTAAATGTTGAATTCCAGACTGCCAGCATTTATCAAAGCTTTGCACTGATTTTTAAGACATTGCAAGTACATTTTAAGAGCCAGTTTGGTCTAGTGGTCAAGGCACCAGGCTAGAAACCGGGAGACTGAATTCTAGTCCCACCTAGCCACAAAGCCAGCTGGGTGGCCTTGGGCCAGTCCCTCTTTCCAAGCCCTGGGAAGAAGGTGGCACTTCTGAAATCTTGCCAAGAAAACTTCAGGCACTTGTCCATGCAGTCCCCAGGAGTCAACACTGACTTGAAGGCACAGATAAATAAAATAAAAAGCACATAACATTACTTTTTATACAGGTATAAATGGGCAGATATATCTTGCTCTTTGTGAAGCTGAAGATAGAGTGTTTTACAATCAGTTGAAATTCTTTAATAGGCGGTTGTTTCATAATATTCACAGTAAAACAGATAAGTTGTTTTCATATATCAATGAACATTTCTTTCTGTATATTCATGCATTTCCATTGTAAAACCATCATGTATAAATTAACTATGTTCCATCCTAATGAACAATTTGCATATCCACCCCACTGTATTAGTACTGTCTTTCTGACAAATATAGGTCAATGATGCTGCTAAAAGAGGAATGAAGTTTGTTGGGTTTGTAACCCAGTCTTGCTCTGAGTCTAAAATCTGCAATGGCACAAACATGGATGAACATATGGAGTCTGACTCAACACTATGCAGAAGGAACAAAGAGCAGAGGAGTCATGATTCAGAGGAAAATGTTAAAATCTGGAATGAAGGGACACTGAGTGGTCAATCCACTGAGAGTGGAATAGAGGAAGAAATTCAGCCAGACAGCAGGCCAGCACAAAATACTGATTTTCAAGATGGAAGAGGAGACTGTCCCAGCCCAATTAAATTAAAGGAAAAAGAAGGTATTTAAACACACTATCTATATATTCTACATGCACTATATTGCTATCTCAGAAATATAGAAGAATTCATTTTTAGGAACAATAGCTTAAATGAAGGATTATCATACAAGAAAGTTTGGAGGTATTCTTAAACCTTTATCATATATATCTAGGTGTATCCTTTTTTTCAGCAAGGATACATGTTGATCCAAATTTGCAAATCTGAAAATGTATTGCCTCTAGTTTTTGTTAACAATTATTCTTCAAACTGGAAAGCTACAGTACAACAAAACCGAGCATCATAGGGATTGTCCACTGCATTCTTAAGGTCTTTGGGATAAGAACAGGCCAAACATTCTCGCAAAGATTCATGACCCATGACCCGTTGGGTCAACGTTTCAGAGCTACCTCCTTACCCAAACAGAGAAACAGAATGACCACAGGCAGCCAAAAAAGCAGTGGGAGCAGGAGTGACTTCTGACTTCCTGCCGGCTTCCCCATTGACATCCTTTGTGGGAAACTGGCAGGGAGTGTTGGAAATGACAATCATGCAACTGCAGCTGACTGCGGCAGCCCTTTGGGTCACCATTTCAGAGATATTTCCTACCTAAACAGAGTTATCATGAAAATTAGGAGCCTTAATACTTTTAATTACTTGTTTATCATTATAAAGACTATGCTTAAATTATTAGCATTAATACTGAAGTGAGAGGAAGTGTCTGAGATAGACATATGTATGTTAAATTGTTTTTAAAATGTTACTTGTTTTATTCCTTTGCATTAAAATTAAATGTGTACATTAAAAAACAACCCAGAAAGCTTAAGGTAGTAATTTGTCTAACACTTCTAATTAAATTCTATTGTAGAATTGAAATTTAAAAAACAAACAAACAAACAAACAAACCCTGCTTTATTCCTCCAAAAGAGAGTTGTTGAGTGACTTATAAAATATTAGAAGCATATATAATTACCAGTTCAATGAAGAAAAAATATATTAAATTTGCAGATTGGAATGTAGGATTTTGGGCACAGTATTCGTGACGTATTTGAAAACTATGTTCATTATACTTAAAGTTCAAATCCTGAATAGCAGAAATAAACTGTTAGAATTCATACAAACTGTTCCTACAAACACTGTCTGTATGATCTAATAAACCTGTAACCACTTTTCCATAAATTCCATCAAATTCAGTGAAATCCATTGCTGAATATTTATTTATCTTCCTTATTTAAAACATTTTTATCATTCATGCTAATTTTTACAGAATTCCTGGAATGGCTTAATCCACACTCCCCTTGGTTTTATTTCTGCCTTTTTCAGCTCCTCTGACTGACGAAACAGTTGCTGTTTACAGTACAGCAACTGCAAAACATCAGGCTAAAACATTAATTTTCCAGTTTTAATATTTCTGTTTTCTTAATCATTGTTATAAATATGTAATATATGCCATTAAACACCATTCCCTTTCTCTCTGATGCACACACTTACTTCTGTTGTAAATCATATTTGTACTCTGCCCTTGAGTTTGACTTGCTGGGGTGTGCAGACACCTCTGCTGCGGGGATCCTGCGGTGGGGGAACCGGAGGAAGTCCTAAGTAAGGAGCACAGGGGTGCCACAGGGCATGCAGGGAAAGAGGGCATGGGGTGCATGTGAGTGGGTGTGTGCGTGTGTGGTGAGCACAGGGAGGCCCAGAAAGGAGGGTGTTGGTGGGTGTGTACGTGTGTGTGTGGAAGCGCAGGAAGGCTGGGGAAAGAGGGCACAGGGTGTGTGCAGGCACAGAGAGGCCCAGAAAGGAAGGTGCTGGTGTGTGTGTGTGTGTGTGTGTGTGTGTGTGTGCAGGTGAAGGGAGGCCCGGGAAGGAGGGTGCTGGTGGGTGGGTGGATGTGTGCAAGCGCAGGGAGTTTGGGGAAGAAGGCGCAACCATCCCTTCCAGCTTCCCCATTGACTTTTCTTGTGGGAAGCTGGCAAGGGAGCATTGGAAATGATGATCACATGACTGCAGCGGCATGGCAGCACAGCGGCACTTACTGTAAGTGGCCATAACTTTCCCAAATTTCAGTCCAAGGGGAGTCATGGGCCCCGAATTTTGGACACATTCTGTAAGTTAGCCCATTTGAGGTACCTTGGTTCAAAAATTGTTGCTCTATGATGCACCATTTCGCCCAATTGAAGGTTACAAACATGAGAGTTTTAGTAATATATAGATGGAGCATCAGGTTGAAGTCAACAATTGTCACAGAGTAACAGAACTTAGGCTGCCAAGGGTACTTGAGAACCTCCAAAATATTTAAATATTCTTACCTTTCCCAAGTTGTGAAAAACATTTTTCAGGGCCAGACACAACATCCTTCCCTCTAAAACCTCACTAGCTCAGTGTACCACCCATGCAAAACTGGGGAGATAGAAACATTACACCACATACTATTATATTATAACTTCTATGGGATATTCAGAAGAATTATATCTAACCTCTGCTGCAGCAATACTCAGGAACAACTGATCATTATTATATAAACCTCCTTCCTTGGGAAACCATCTATCACCCATATCGTAGCTAAATTTGTGTGGCCACAATGAAAAAGAGGCAACAGGTGTTGCAAAGCTGAACACTGTTGTTTTTCATTATGTTTCTATGTAATCTGGTGATTGTTAATCAAAATAAAGTAAATTTAATGAAGTAGCTTAGAGCAAATTACCCCTGAATTTATTTTAAAAAATGGTATGGTAGCACATATTCCATATCCATCCCTAAATCCCCCACAGATTCTAAAACACAGATCACTATTTTTTTAAACCCATGTTTTTGGATGATATCACCACAGCAGTAGAAGTTCTGCTATAAATGGTGAATTCTGGGCAGAGAGGGATAGGTGAATAATGGAAATCATAAAAAGAAGTAACAGTTGAATGGGAGAAGTAGTTGGAGAAGGATGAACTTTAGAGAGAAATGTCAGTTTCATGTGGATGATTTGGCTGGAAAGATTAGGATGTAGTGTTGCCAAGTTTAGGTTGTAAACTGGCAGTCCAAGTGAGGATGTCAACAGCATAATTACTGTTGCAAGATCATTGGTGAGATGACAACAATATGAGCATAGCTGCAATAGATGAGCAAATTAAACCTTCAGAACGGAAGTGTAGGTACTAGGTGGTAGAAAAGATTGAAAAGCAAAGTTCTGTCAACACAAAAGAGAGAAAAGAAAAAAATTGCAAATCACAAAGTAAATTGAAAGAGGAAACTATGGAGTCCTTGGGGTTTCCCTGAACTTGGTTGTTTTCTTGCAAACTTTATGTTCTGCACAAAGAAAGGAAGGAGTTTGGATTGAAGTGCCTGCATTAAGTTGTAGGAATTTCCAACATTTTAGCTTTTGTATTGAAAGACTGATATCCCACTTGAATTAAAACAGTATTCAAATGTCATGCTGAGCTTTTATCCATATGAAACCTTCATTTGTATTCTTAATGCAAAATACAATTTTGTAGATAAAAAATCCATAAATATGATCTCCTTTCCATTGATATTTTTACAATGTATATTATCCTAATATCTTTATTTCATATTTTGTTCTTAGATACCAAGCTATATATAGTCTTCAATGTCTTTGAAGATGATTCCAACAGTTGGACCTATCATGATGGCATTTTGTCTCTGAAAGTGTCACGGAAAGGATCTGTGATTAGTACATTGGATGCTGATTGGCTAGATTTAACCACATTTTATTACAAACAAGGGTTGTCATTAATTGACTCCTTTGTGTGTTGGGAAGCCTCTAAAGGTAAGGATAATGACACAATTTTACACCTAAAAATAAGGATATTAGTACAATTCATTCCAGAAAATTCAAGGAAAGTGGTCACTTTCAGGACAGCTGACAATTGGAAACTTAGGGAATTAAACTCTGAGAGATCCCAAAATAGGCTAGCAAAGAAGGCTTGGTACCAGCCCAGTGGGTATATTCAGCTGGGTAATCATCACTAATAGACCCATTTAAAATTACCAAATTCAGTTTTGTGAAAGTTTGAACAAGGCAAAGCCCTCTATAATCACTGTATATGTCCTTAGACTGGTGGCAAAGAATAAGGGATGTTGTTACAGAGGATAAAGGCTGGCAGTGAAATTTAGCAAAAAGTGACTTGCATTTGCTCCAATTCTTGCCTGAAAATTGCCAGCTGATATTAGATATGCTGTAGGGAATGCAACCATTAGTTCTTCCACATAGTTATCTATGCAGTACTTCAACGGGAAGCAGGAGTCAGTAAACTTGAATCTAATCTCTGGATAAATATTTTTACCTACTGGTTAAAACCACACCATAACCCCTAGTGGATTGACCCATCTAATATTGGCAGACAATTTCAAGTCTTCTTGGGAAATAGCTATTCAAAAGACACTGAGCCTCTATGGTTTGTCCAGTGATGCCATCTTAACTTTAGAGTCAGATCAAGCTAGTTCAATATTAAGGCAAAGGATCTTAGATGCAGAGGGCCAAACATAAATTGCTGCCTTTTCTCATAATATCCGGGCAAAATCCAAAAGGAGTTCCAGCAATATGTAAGAACTGCAGTACTCAGTTTCCAACTAAAGCAACTCCCATTGAAGCCAATGCAGGTTCAAAGAAAAGTTCATTTATTGGAAAGTAGTGTACAGCTCTAAAGCACTGATGGAACTGAGTCCCGCGCACGCCAAAACTTAGTTTTACTTCACTCCCATCTCACACCCACCCCCCTTCTGTCTTTGAAACTCTATTCCGCATGTCGACAAAGTCCTTGGGTTCCCAGGATGGCACGGCCTTGGAAGTCCTGGGCACCAGATAACAACCATCTGCGCTTAATGGGTCACATTCCATTCTCCCCCCCCCTTCTACTGTAATGGCAGAAACAAGCAAGCGAACCAGCAGCGCTGGATTGCGAGGTTCTGACAATCATTGCAAATTACCAAATTTTAGCACCCAAACCAGCCTCATATTTATATCATATTACGGTTTCCAAATTGAGGAGAGCCTTTCTTTAGCTCGGTTTAATGCTCTCCCCACAGCTGTTTTGGAAGGGAAATATAGGAAAACCCCATACGAAACCCGATACTGCCCCTGTGATATGAGTGCCATAGAAACCACAGCTCATCTTCTTTTGTATTGTCAGTTCTACAGGGACATTCGCTACCAGTTGATTACCCCCTTTTATTTAAATTTCTGGGGCACTCCAATAATTTTTATTTGCATTATCTGTTAAACAATCAAGATAAATGTATTTCTCTAAAAGTGACAAAATTCTGCTACATTATGTGTAAGCTTTGTCCACAAATGGTTGCCAACAGTTACTAATCTTAGGGGATAATTTTGCTTTGCTTCTTTTATTGAATGTATCTTTATTGGTCAATGACCAAAATAAAGTTCTGTCTGTCAAAAACTCAAGGAGATAGATACAAAAGGAAATTGTGTGAGTCTTAAAATAGGATGCAGAGCAAATAAAGACAGTGGTCTGTTTAGTTCAGGCATAGATAAGATTTTCAGCCCGAAGGCTCAGCCTCTGTCACACCCCCAGCCTACAGTTACAGATACTACATTTACCACGCACTGGCTTTCTCTCCCAGTGAACTATTAAAAGATTGCTAGAGGGAAGGGAGAAGCAATGAAGATTCTCCACCAGCTGTTCTCTTTGCAGATCACTTGTTCCCCACTGTAGCAAACCAACTATTTTGAGCAGAGTTGCTGGGGGAGGGGAAGGCCAGTCTCCTTTCCTCCCACCAAGAGAGAGTCAATGATGGGGGAATGGGGGTGTCTAAGACGAAAAGTCCATGCACTTTGGGCTCTGGTCTCACCCTCTGCTCGCTCCAACCCCGCTCACCATAGGAACCCAAGAGAGTACCTTGTATTTGGTACCTGACAGGATATGGTATGTGGTATCTGACCGGGGAAAAAAAGCTTACCAAATGCTGTTCATTGATAATTACATCAGAACGATCATGTGCGAGACAGAGAAGAAAAACATACTCCTCTTAATACATAAATGTAATAAAGTTTAAATGATTTTTAAATCGATATTATTTACTACTTTCTGTTTCTTCTTTCCCTAGCTGACTTCGGGCCCAAATCGTTAGAGGGGTTATTTATATATGAAGAAGAACCGGGGTTTCCAGGTTCAGGGAGGAAAGGAAATGATGCCATTGTTGTGGAACAATGGACTGTCATTGAGGTAATTCCCCATCTCTGTTTTTGACAATCTAAGTTACTCATACTGATTAATGTCAAGGGTTTACATAGCCTTACCGTGCAATTAGAACGATAATCAATATCTGAGCAAATATATGACATGCTTGCCATTTTAAATGTACTTGAGGTTTCAGCAGAAAATAAACCACAGTTCAATTACCATTTTTAGGTAATCATTCCTCAATACATCTTTGTTTTCTAGCTGCCACAAGGTCCAAATCTTTACAATTAAACACAATTTAATTATGGTTGTCACAATTAGAAAAGCTATTGTTGATAGGCAAACATTAAAGATAATGTTCTATTTAAATTAAAAAACGCTCAAAGAAATGAATATCAAGAGCTTGCAATCATAAACAAACCAAATCTTCAATTTAACAAATGAAACAAGGGTGTCTGTTAAAGTTAAGTTGAATTAAATCCAAATGGGATTTTTCAAACTCAAAAACAGACTCATACATGAGAAATCCTACCTTAGTGAAAGTAATGATAATTACAGTCTAAAATACTGTACAGTATTATCTAACGCTCTTGCACCCTGGAGTCTGCCTGTAATTTAAATAGGGTGGGGGAGGGGAACAAAAAGAATCACAGGGCTAAATTTGGAAGAGTGAAAGAATCGTCATTGTGAGGCCACTAGCTCTTTTCCTTCCCTTGGACTAGAAAGAAATCACGGCACTAGAACCAGCGCATCGGGTCCTCTGGAAACAAAAGCATATTCCTAACTTAAGATGGGCGGCTTCTGCTTTGGCCCTCGTCCAAGGGATGTGGCCACAAAGGCTGCTGTTTCTGCATTCAAGGCTTCATGAAAGGATTAATCTGGGGCCTTGATGCAGAAGGAGGAAGTCTCCCCAAGCAAATTCAGCCACTGGCCTGGCCCTGGTTCTCCCTCACACACTTGCAAAGCTGACAAGTCTCAGAAGGTCATCTGTTCCTTTTGGCTCTCCATAGCCACCTTCTCAAACATGCAGTCTTTATTTAAGACTAGACAACCCACGACCCGTTGGGTCATCATTTCAGAGATATTTCCTTACCCAAACAGAGAACAGAATGACCAAGGGCAAAAAAGCAGGGGGAGTGGGAGTGACTTGAGACTTGCTGCCGGCTTCCCCATTGACTTTGCTTGTGGGAAGCTGCAGGGAGTGTTACACAGAAATAGCTTTGCATGAATTAGAGCTCTTAAGAGGGGAGGAAATCCCTCTATATGTATAAAAAGATAATTTCTTTGTTTGTTCTTAGCTCATCGATACACTTACATCATTAAAGTCACAGTATATATGTACTTTTAGGTTCAATCACATTTAGAAACTGAACAGAGAATTAGGGAGAAAGGGCTGTGAGAAGTGAGAATATTTCAAGAGTACACACACACACACATATACACACACACAGACACACTTTTGGCCCAATGTGATTTGAAATATTATATGAGGCCATACCAGTAAGAACAATATTTATGTACCATAATGTAACACTTCAAAAACTATGATGCTATTATAGAAATAAAACAACTATTTAACCAATCATGGAAAAGGACGTGTAACGTACCTTTTAAAACTTTTGTTAAGTCATTGATATTAAATGTATATATAGTCTCCAGTGTGTGTTACAGCTGAGTAAGATTGCAGTTCCAGGAATGAGGTTTCATTTCTGAATAGACCAGCATTGGGTTGTGCTATCTATAGTAAATCTTATAAAATCAGCTTTTGGCATGAGATACCACACATGAGCAGAAATATAAAGGAATTAACCTTCTGCTTGTATTTTTGGGTCTACACTAAAAATCAAATGTGATTAACAGAGTTTAAATCTCTTCAGGAAAAGAAACATGAAATTGTCAAATTTGTCTCTATAGGCAAACCAGAACAATAGGAAGAACATAACTATATCCCACACTGTTCTTATTTGTTGTATGTTAACTACTTGTATTTGTTGCATTCATAAATATACTACATTGGGTTAATAATCCTTTTTTAATGTACATGCAGCTTTGAGATTCCTCTCCTTCTCTCCACCTCTGATTAGTCTGTGGAAATGCTTACTCTATTCTTACATATATATTTCTATATCTATTTTTGTTAACAGGGAAGTGAAATCAAAACAGATTATGGTCCTTTACTGCACACTTTGGCTGAATTCGGCTGGCTTTTAACATGTGTATTGCCTACTCCAATCATCCGACTGGACAGGTAGATGAGCATGTCTGTCCCTATTCCTGGGAATGCAACTGAAAGCAAGAGGGTCTGAAATAAGGGTGTAATCCAGGAAGCAGTATTTCTGTTTGGCCCAAGTCAGTTCTCTTTACAGCAGCAGTGAACAACCCAGAGCCTGCAAGGGCCACAAACAGGT
The DNA here is from genome assembly GCF_059951505.1 of Python bivittatus. NCBI lineage: Eukaryota > Metazoa > Chordata > Lepidosauria > Squamata > Pythonidae > Python > Python bivittatus. The sequence goes on from NW_028277040.1 coordinate 9,466,733, forward strand.
CCTTCAATTACATTTGAAAACTACTTTAATTTTAAAAAAAAAATCATGAGCTTTCAGCAATCTCATGTGAAAATGCTGAGATATGGGAAATCTCATGAGGTTTTAGTATTCTTGTGCATGATTTTGGAAGACTGGGGGAGGTTCAGATCATCACGCGAGATTTGCAGAATGGTGGCTGAATCAGACACTAGTCCTACATTTTTCCTCTTTAATGGATCATTGAGAAACATGAATTTGAGAAATTAACTGAATGTCTATTGATTTACAAAACAAAAATGATGGCTTCAGTTAGGGAATTGGGTCTGGTTGCTGAATACAACAAGAGCGTATTAAGGTGGAAGTAAAGCAAGCATGAGAATAAGCGGAATGCTTAGTGAAAGATTCAGCATTACACAGGAACATGTGACATCTCCTTGGTCTATGTATTTATGGGTAAATATTTAAGGGATGCTTGTGGTGACTTTAAACGTTTTTGGTGATGTCCATGCCCATCTCACTCAAATGCCACCTGAGAACACAACAAACAGTCCAGCTGTCTGCAAGAAGAAAGCCTTCATATTTGCAAATATCTGTGTTATCTTCTACGCTGGTGATTTTTCCTTTTTTTTTTTTTCCCAGTGCCTGAGTAGGACTGCGTTGGTCAGCTGTAACCAATAGCAGATTTTAAAAAATCTATTTGGTATTTAACCACCAGTTAGCACAATTAAACAACCTCTCTCCTATGACAGAGTCAAACTTCTATCACTTAGGCAGGCAGCCGACTACTTCAGCAGCAATTGCTTGTGGGGGGGAAATGGCCTTTCCATATAATCTGTTGGTGGGCAAAGTAGTTTAGGAGCTGATTCAAGCAATTAGATATTTGTTCTCTGGGAATTGGCCTAGGTCCTGAACCAATTCTCTTCAAGTGGATAGGCAGCATCGGTATTCCAGACAGTACTGATAGAATAGATCAGGGCTATTTTTATTTCATTCTTGCAGGGTAACAGCAATTTTGGACTTCCCTTTTTTAAAAAGAATATCCTAGAAGCATTCATCCACAGATAAAAAATAAACTTTAAAATGTTTTCTGAAGACAAGCATTTAAGTTTGAAATGCCTGAATGAAATAAATGTCCTGAATAGTTCCATCTCCTAGAATTACATTTTCTGATCTGAGGTGATCAGCTGAGAAAAGTTAACAGGAGACATATAATCTCATTATTTCTGTTAGTATCTCTGCAGACTGAATACCGTGTCTTTCCAAAAAAAAAAAAAAAGCTCAGTTCATAGACTCCATCCTTATCTTGAGTATTTGCGGATAGCAAAATGGGAACTGTGATGCTATAAAAAAAAAGGAGTTTGAAATCTTTTATAACCAGACGGCTGTTGCAGGAAATAGCATTTGAGTCATTAAATTGAGTCATGTGCTAGTAATGAATAAGCAATGTAGAATATTTTGGATTCATGATAGATAGTCTTCTTTGTGAAAACAAGACATGTAAAGATTGATGCTGATAATGAACAAGGACTTTCCTACACATAGTGGGGGAGAAGTTTTCATCGCGGCTGCACAATGTGACAGAAGTCATATGTGAGCTGGCTACACATACGTGTGTATACAATATGCACATATATATATCCACACAAGCATGCACACACACACACTGCTCTTTATGCCAGTTTGGAACTGGGAAATACTCTTAATTACACATCTACTCATATTTCACTTATTTATATCAAACTGTATTAAACAGCTCACCTACTCTAAAGTCTCTTAAGCCGCTATACAAAAAAGCAGTAAAAATACAATATCATATGCAAATAAAGAAAGTATGGTCCACAAAAAGCATTCATTTCTTATGAATTGAATGTTTTATATGTATTATAACATTTATATTTATTTAATAGAAGCAAGAGGAAATTGTACATATATACTAGTATATGAAATCTAGTTTTCTAGCTAGTCATCTGAAAAGGGCTTCCAGTGATGAAATGCTCTTCAAATATATAAATATAATTTGTTTGGACCACTGCATAACTGATCAGGAATTGATAACCTTCTCCCCTTATTCGTTGAGAAAAAAATTGGAAACATAAAGAAGATACATATTACCATTGTCTTCCTGATAGTTCTAAACCACTGGTATATCTATCATTCCAAATAACAATAATTTACAAAAACTGGATTTTCCAAAACAAAATTAATATGTGAAATACCTTTTGTCCAAAAGAGAGACACTACAGCACACAACCACACTGTGTGAAATAGTGTTGTATTTTGAGCACAATTAGTTCATCCTATCTATTTCTTCCTTTAAAAACACATAGATGATGTGAGATCATTCCAGTCCAACACAGCTTCCAGACTCAGTAGCCTTACTTAATCAGAAAGGCTTAAACTGAGAGACGTGAAAAAGCGACTGAATCCAGCCCCCGCTTACTGACTGTGGACTGTGCAAACATGCCAGGTGATTGGATCAGCCACTTGAATGATACACAAAGCATTTGTGCACAAAGGAGTTTGCAGCCTAGAAGCCTGCTTTGGCACATTTGTGGCTAAGGTGGAGTTCTGATACATCTGGGTAAATTTGTTATGACTAGGGAAGATGCTATCTGGTTCAGTTGTAAAAGTGCAGCCCAAGTCACTGAACTAATGAAATATCGTTCATGTTTTTTTTAAAACCACTCTCTCCACCTGCCAGCATAGGCTGCTAGTGATTCTGAATGATAAACATGGTTACTACTTCAATTTAAAAAATTGAGGAAGTGCTACATTAATTTGTGTAATACACTTTACGCTCACTTTGTCATGTGGAATTACTCACACGGTTAAATACAGAATAACATGTTTTTCAGTCTACAGTTCTCTGTTTTTCCCACAGACTTTGAACTCTGACCTTAGCACACCAGCAGAATATTAATAGCTTTCACTTTCTGCTAAATGTGAGGTGCAGACATGTTTTCTTTTGCACTGGTTGACACATAGTTTATTCAGAGGATTACAGGGATATGAGGATTTGCCCCAAAATAATTCTTCGAATCCTGTAACTAGAAGAGTTGCTGTTGTCACAATAATAGTTCCCGCTGCCCTCTCCCTAAAGCAGATCCACCAAAAACCAACTATTGTGGAAAAGGATTTTTTTTTTTCCGGAAAATGGGGACAGTAGCAAGAGGAAGGGAGATCTTGGAATTTCTCCCTTCCTTACATGCACGAAAGTGCTTTTTTGCCTGCTCAAGGTCACAATGCATTTAGGATGTCATTGTGTGTACCCAGGGGCCATAGAATTCCTTGGAGGCCCCTTTCCAGAGAACCCTTTCAAGGATTGGTAAATCCCAAGCAAATAAAGCTTCAAAAAGGGGGTGTTGGGGACTATTTCAGGGGCAAGTAAAAGACACCCAGGCTCTCCCAACTCTTGCCCACAACCCTGACTTTGGAGGAAATTGTAATGAAAGGTGGAAGGTGTCAGACATGGTTGGAAGAGCACAGATGCTTCTCTGTCTTCAGATCTGCCTTACCAGCCACCAAGAATTTGGATATGTTAGAGCAGTATTTCTCAACTGTGGCAACTTGAAGATGTGTGGACTTCAACTCCCAGAATTCCCCAGCCAGCATGCTGGCTAGGGAATTCTGGGAGTTGAAGTCCACACATTTTCAAGTTGCCAAGGTTGAGAAATACTGTGTTAGAGTGACCTGTAATTGAAGTAGTTCATGTTATTATTAGTAACAGATTCATAACTGAAATCAAGGTGATGTATCCCATCAAAAAGGCATATGATATATTTAATGTATCATGTCATTTAGCCTTCAGCGACCTTTATTTTCTTCTTTGGTAATTCAAGTATGAAAATAAAAACAATAATTGTTATAGACTCAATTCTTATTGGTGAGCAGATTCAATAAATCCACTAAATATAATCTACAAGTAGCAAATAAAAAAGGCAAAAACTATGGTAGAAATCTAATTGCAGCAATGTATTCTCTTCCCTCATTTTTTCATCCAAGTCCACCTATATCATTTGTTAAGATAAAATATAAGAAGGAAGTCCAACATATAAAACAGTTCCTTTTAATGTACTTTCCCTCCTTCATTGAAATTCAGGGGCAATCCCAACTTCATTCAGTTCAATTGTGAATTTAGCCCCTGACATTTATCGTGCACAGCATTTTAATAAGGCCAGACTTTGGGCATTTTAAAGTTATTCTTGTCCTAATCAGCATGGAGCATTTCTTCTTTAAACTTAGAGTTTAGCCATGAGTTAACTCCTTTGATCATTCTGTGGTGCCCCAACATAGAATAGGATATAGAAAGATGACTTAGTCCCAAAGAAATTCTTAACATCACTCTTTTTAAAAAAACAGAACAATAACAGGATGCTTGTTTTTTCTAGTCCTCTTTTCCTTTTGTTTCTCTAATGTCATCCATAACCATTCTCAATGGAATCCTCTGATGTTCAAAAAGTGGATGATTGATTGATTGATTGATTGTTAGGGCACTCTGTGGCTAACCTCATGCACTGCACTAAGCTAGTGTTTTAAACCACAGTTTGGCAGAACAGATGGTGCACTGGCCTTGATCAGTCTTGAAAAATCTAAACCTGATAAGAATTTGGTTAGTACATTGATGAGAAGCTACCACAAAAACCAAGGGCTATAGACTAGATTCAAAAGATAAAAAGTCATCCTGGAAGACTGCTTGACAAACGACTTCCATACTGTTGCCAAAAACAAAGAACACCTCAAAAAAAAAAAAAAAGAACAGCCATGGATGTGTTCAGAAGAAATTGGGAATGTCTGGAGGGCAAATTTAACTTTTTGTGATGAACCAAACCATAATGACGGAGCTCACACATTGTGCAAAACCAAAACCAAAGAAAGCACATTAGCGTTTTGCACAATGCATGGATCCAGCTGATGTGACAGTACTTAGGATGAAGCAAGCTCTTGCAAGGCAGATGGATGTAACACACATGAGAGAGCCAGTTTGGTGTGGTGGTTAAGGCGCTGGCCTAGAAACAAGGAGACCATGAGTTCTAGTCCCCCCTTATGCAAGAAGCCAGCTGGGTGATTTTGGGCCGGTCACTCTCAGCCCAACTCACCTCACAGGGTGATTGTGAGGAAAATAGAAGGCAGAAGCTTTATGTAAGCTGCCTTTAATTATATAAAATAAGTGAATATAAAGCTAATAGTAATAATAAGGTATGTGTGTGTGTCATGTTTATGAAATGAAAACATGTTAATTAAAACGAAATGGCTGACTTAAAGGCACTCATCAAAACTGTTATTTCCAGGGTTAAATATGATTTGGCCACATTACTGTTAGGAAAAGCCAGATGTGTACTACTTAGATTAACAGATTTAACAAATTTAGGCACCACTAGCAGTTCATGCACTGAAGAAAAGGTAATTTTGGAGGTTTGGATATTGCATTGACTTTGAGTAAATTTTGCTAGTACATCTCTTTTAAATATTAAGAGAAGAATTTGCTTGGAGAAACATACTGTCATTAATGTCATCAAGATTTTATGCTGATGTTCTGTAGATTTTTTTCTTTTTTGGTATGGCTATGTAGTATTAAGGACTCTTAAACCTACTCCCTCCCTCCCCCAAGTTTTAATTATGATAATTTTATTCTGCTTAGAATGTATCCTCCATCCCTCTTTTCCATTCTTTTTCCATCCTCTTTTCCACTCCTCCTTCTGAATTTTATTTGTCTGCAGGAAGGGCTGTTGCTTACAGAATTCTTTGTACAGCAACTAGTTTTCCTGTACTTGCCAATAAAAACAATTATTCAGCGAAAGCAGTAACTTCATAAAATTAAACTGAACATTACTTGGTATAATCCAACCACAATTAAGCTCTCTTTTTACTGATTTAAAGTAAAGAAAAGTAAGACTGCTAGGCAGAGTCAGATCTAAAGCCACACAAACCAATTATCCGAATACCAATTATGGGTTAATGCTAGGAGGCTAGAAGGCAGAGAGGAGTGGCATTTTAATTTTTTAGCTTTTGCACAGTTTTGAATTGTAATTTTTAATTCTAATCTGGGTATTGGTGGTATTAGAAATCTGATCTGTCATGTTACAAAAAACAATTGCCAAACTTAAAATCTTTTAAAAGTTGGTTTTTCAGTGGTGCTTAAAAGTTTGTGAATCTATTTGAATTTCTGCCTAAATATGACCTGAAATGTGATCTGTTCTCCAACATCTTCAAAAGGGTTCACAAACATTTAAGCACCACTGTAAGAATAATCCTTCCACACAATCAAAAACTTTAAAGATAGCTAATGAGCATAAGAATGTATAATATTTAGCCATTTTCTAATATTTTTTTCTTTTTGGAATGAAGCCTAATTGATCAAGATATTTAATTTTCCCCGTAATAAATTTTAATACAATTAACTAACCATTTAGTATATATTTGCAATCCAGATTAAGTAAAGTATGTAGGGATACAATTCCAGAAAATCTTTATCTGGATTAGGGATTACAATTATTTTAGAATTACGCCAGTAATGGAAGAAGATCACTATAATGCAATGCACTGCTGAGTGACAGAAATTCAGGTACAAGACTATCTTTAAATGCCCTATAGAATTCACCTGTACCCCATCCAGGCCCAGAGATTTTCCATCCTTAAAAATTAAAAATTTCATTGACCTCTGATTTTGAAAATGGAGAATTCAAATATTGAACATGCATTACAGATAATTCTGGAAAATTCAATTCATCTAAATATATATTTTTTCTATTACTGGGTTCTTAGAGTCTGGAAAACACCTTTTCCAACTAACATATTTTATTAAAAGGCATAAGCTTTCATGAGCTGCAGTTCATTTCATCAGATGCATAGAGTAGCTACACTGATGTACAATCCCCCTACCCCCAAGCCAGTTAACAGACATTTACAGAGGATTAATTAAATCCTCTGATTGATCTAGTTTAGGGAGGTGCTACTTTGAGCTTTGGTTTCCCTCTTCCCGGCACATTTAATCCTTATTGACTTATCCTTTTTATCCTTATCCATTTTAACTTCTAATAATATTTTGCTGTCCTCTGAATTTTGTCTTACTTATTTCCCAATTAATATGAAACATTTATTTTATAAAATCAACAAATGCAAGATAATTCTTTGCTCATACCTTCTTATAAATTATATCAATTTTTAAAAATCCAAGGCTTTTCTCTATTATTCATTCTCTATTATTCATATGGAATATTCTTTAGATTGGGTATAACTCTATTTCTGTCTTGAAGCATAGAAATAATATATTTTCATTGTGGTTGAAATAAAGTTAGTTTGAAAGGAAAACTCCATTTATACTGTTTTCTGCTTTTTGTTAAGTCTTCTGCCAAAGGCTTGAAGGCTTCTTTTCTTTGCAACCTGGCTGAAAAAATAGCACTTTATCTCCATCCCAGTTTCAATCTTCCATCCCACGAGCTTTTTGCAAAATTATGTCTCTCATTTGAACATTTGTAAAACTTACCTCCCTTGTTTTTGTATCTGACTATAGGCATATTCCACATTCTTATCTGAAATTTTTAAATCCTGTAGTTTGTTTTTTCTGCACGTTCTCTAATCCTCTAATTCTCAAATTATTTCTTTTATTCTTATCCTGCGTATCAGCCAAATCCAGGCTAATGTCTATTAAGTTATTTTTGCACTTTTCCAATATCAAGCATGTTTCTTGTAACAGCACCATATGCTTTGCTAGCAGTCTGGTCAACCTCCGAAACTTGAGAAGATAATTCTTTTAATAATAATAATAAGCAAGTTTAAGTTAATAATAAACAAGTTTATTAACTTGTTCAACATACCTGACAAGTCCTGCTGAATGTTAGCTGACCTATTCCATTCTACTTTTGGTTCCTGTTTGAGTTGCTTAAATAGATTTTCTATCAAGTCAAATTCATTGCTTTGTCTCAAAAGGAGCTTAATTTTCAGTGCTCTGTTGGAACATCTTCCTCCTCCACCACTTCTTCATTATTACGGTGGGATGCTGCTCCATTCCCTTTGTATGCATTAACACGTTTGTCTTTGGGGGACTTAATTTTTTTAGACATCTTACTACTAATATTGCCAATTAGCTGAATACTATTAAAGAAAGTGGTGAAAATTATCTGTAATTACCTGAAAAGCCAGATAAGGAGGAGGGCAATCAGCTCAGCTTGCTAGTATCCCTGGTGGCCAGCCATGCCCCGCAACACTCTAGGATTTTTAAACATGGTAGTCCAGTGTGTTCATAAAATCTACAGCGATATTGCTGAAAAAATCATTGTTGCATGTAACACAATTACAATAACAAGATGCGGGCAATATGTGATGTTCATCTTGATCCCAGTCTTGTATTTAAAGAGTATTTATTTTATGAAGAACATCTCCAGCATGATGTGAATTATATAAAAAAATCCAAAATAGAGATAAGTGCACTGTTCTTTTTTTCTGTATTACATTGTTATCTATGATGTCTATAAGATTGTCCAAATTTGGTGGATAGCCAAAACAAATGGGATTTCTAGAGTCTGGATTGTGACTGAAGGGTGTATTATATATACTGCTATAGCAGATTTTGAAACTTGTGAAGTAGTTATACTCAAGTTGCTTTAAGAATTGTATCTGAGCTTGTTTGGAGGTTCTAGCAGGGGAGCGCAGCCAACATATACCCTTGACCGAAGATCAGTACACTCCTTCTATCTGGGATGCTCATCCTCTTCCACCAAGCATGCAGCTTTGGGAGGGACACACATGGAGCGGTGAGGGTGGAAGGGGACACCCGCCTAGCCAGCCAGATCAGCTGAATCAACCCTGGCAATCAACGGGGTAACAGATGTCACAGCCAGATCACCCTCACATGTTATAATAACAGAATAAAAGAAATAAAAAAGAATTGTATCTGACCTATGGCTAATCCATGCATATACCAATTAGTTCTAGAAATAAAAACCCGTCTGTCAGTCCCTGCTCCTCATGAAATCCCCAAATAGCTCTATCAGTACCTTGAATTCATGATTCACATTAATATTTTTAAATGGGAAAGTATTTTTAGAACTTCTCCCAATTTAAAGAAAATGGTCCATGTTCTATGCTCAGCCTTTGAGGAGATCAAGCTCAGGAAAAAAAAATCAGGTCTGCATGTTGATAGAATCCATACAGCGTTAATGATTACAGCCATGATTTTTTAAAAAGCTCATACATCGTAACATTTATGTTAATATATTTTAACTTAGAACACAAACAGTGGGAATGCTGATATCAGAGCATCCTCTCTTTCAATCACCCAGAACAATTGGAGAAAAGACATTTCATCAATTATTCCAGAAAAATTAAAATATGATGGGGAGACAGCTGGCTTGAAAAAATCAAGGGGAAAATTGTTTTAGAATAACGTATGAAGAAAATCATCTTACCTGCAACATTTAGCACTGAGAAGAATTGCTTTGTCAATAGGAATGAAGTGACCTCAGGGGACAGGCCCTGATGGCACATGAGAGTCCTACCTTGCTGAAACAACCCAGGATTGAGTCTGTCATGTCTGGATGGGATACTGTCTTTTGCTAGATGCTAAAAGGAAGGCAATATATAAATGTATTAAGTACATTCGCAAGTATGTTTAATATATGCGGCACATCACTAATAAAATGTCATCCTGCTTCAGCCTCATTAATTCCAGTGAATGCAGTAGAATTGTATATGAATGAAACCAGACAAAGAGGAGATTTTAAAAACAGCTTCTTTAATGTTTCAGTGAGGGAAATCTAGCCACCAAGCAAGTTGTTTTCCTTCAGCGGCCAGCTATGGGGAATCCAGCTGCCCAGATACCTGAGGTAAGAATCACAATCTGAGTACAGGTAATCCATGTTTGCTCCCTTAAAAGCCACTCCTGTGTCTTGCTCATCATGAGATGAGGCAAAGGGCTTACATGGGCAAAGGGGATTCAGAGAATTCAGTAGGTTAATTGGCACACGCAGAGCTGCTGTGTCATTTGTACAGGTCAACTTTGTCTCACCTGAACGTGTTTTCTCTCATTTTCTTCCTTGAGCTTGCTGCTGAACAAAATGTAAGGTGTAGACTTTTTTTTTTTTAATCTAGCTTTCCCCCTGTTTATCCTGCAAAGCCACTGGAAGCTCTTAAGCATGCCCCAGGGGTCTGCAGCACCCATAGGACAATATGTGAAAGAACTTCATTATTACCGAGAACAATTTTTTTCACTCCATTATAAAGAGCACATTGTGTAGTTATGCAATTACTAGGATGAGCTATGTAACAGATTGTTATCCATTTCCTTGTGAGATGAAAAGGACATTGAAAATAAAAGATTCAGAATACCTTGCCCAAGTGATGTCCTTGGATGATCCTTTCTCCATTTCCTTAGGCACACTGACCATTATATGGCTTTTTCAGCAGGGTGTGGTGATGGTAGCAACTGTTATATCCCTGGCTTGCGACAACTGTCTCTGTGTAGAGTTCTAAGGGTCAAATACTGATTAGCATTTTCTCTTACAAGGCATCTCTCTCCAAATTCCTCTGTCCTCCATGCTGCCACACCCAATCCCACCCTGTAATCTTTTTGGAAACCGGGTTGCCTATAAGATGAATATTGTTGTATTTTGAGATTCAGCTTTGTAAGTTTATCTCATGAAAGAGAAAAGGATCAAAGGAAATAGCCACAAAGGACTGTTAATGATCTGTTTTTCCTTTTGCTCATTTTCTCTCTTTTCTTCCCTAAAGTAGTTTCACCAACAAGTTATTAAAAATGCATAAAGTTTGAAAATGCTTAAAGAAAAAAAAAATGGAAAATGCAAGTTGATAAGGTGTTTTTATATTTGGTCTGGGCACCAAAGGAACAGAAAACTTACTGAATACGAGAAGGTTTAGCACAATCCATTTTAAGAGGTTGTATTTTGCAAATGCAGGCCAAGTAAGGCTTAAATTCTTAGAGCCATTCATGAAGGAGTACCTTCAGCAATCACTTTTCCAGGGCAGCCCCCCTCCCCAAACTTCTTTTGAAGGGCTCTCCTGAAGAAGGTGGGCTGTGATGCTGAGCAACGGTGGAAAAGTAACCTATTTCACATTTCATGAAGGGGGCCTGCACTTTTTTTAAAAAAATTGTTCTTTCCCCTTAACCTAGGAGGATCTCCTGATTTTAAAAATTAGATTACTTGGGATGGAAGGTGAAAGGAATTAAAAACAGGTGGAAGGGATAGGAAAGCCCTCCACATGCCACGTTTTTTGTAGACCAAAGCCATCATTTCAGAAAGGGAGCACATATAGATTTTCAGAAACCTTTATTCCTAGAGTGTCTCATTGAAGCATTTCTTCCTAATTGGTATTAATTTACACTAAACATACTAAGGTTTTGATCTGCTGAGTAATATCACAGTTGTTTCAGTTGCTGAAAATACACTTTAAATATGCCTTGTTTTTTCAGTTTGCATGGACAGTTTCTAGGAACTTCTTTTCGGGTTTAATATGTTACTGATATTTAAGCCTTTAAAGCACTAAGAGAGCAAGACATGCATACATCTCCTTGAATTTACTTGATGGCCAAATCTATAACACTATCTGTGCCTATTACACATTTGGACTCCATTACACAGCTGGGAATCAATGGACTAAATTTTTGTCACCCATCCTACAAATGTATTCCTATTACTTTTGGGAGAACTTTGATCTTGGAAGAGAGGAAATATTAAGAGATTGGCTTTTTGAAAGGGATGCCAATAAAGATGCCACTGCAGTACAGTCATCCAAATTTTCATCTTGGTATCATCATTATAAAAAACATAGAAGCCTCTTAACCTAACCAGTGCTTCACTGAGAAGGACTTTAACATCCCTTTTCCTGCAGACCATGCCCTCCACGTATCTCAAAGGGAGATTTTGTAAGCTCCCTGTCAAACAGTGCCTCTGTCCTCGTGGGGCTGGTCAAGTGGAGGACATTATCTATTACGTCCTCCACTGCCCCATTTGCAATGAGATCAAGGCCAAATTATTAAAGGCAGGTGAACTCAAGCACTCCGACCCTGAAAAGTTAAACTATCTTCTTGCAGATGTGTTCCCAACCGTCAGCAACCAAGTTGCTACTTTTGTTCTCCTATCATTTAAACTTAGAAATACTTAAGTTCTTAGCTGTAGCCTTGACTTTATTTTGCTGTAACCTTTTTACATCTAATATTTTTTTCTATTACTCTATTTTATAATTTCACTATTTTATTGTTTTATTATTTTATTGTATTTTATGGCATTCCTATGTTATGACCTGTGGTTACAATAAACTTATATACTTACTTACTTACATTTGGAGGAAGTAAGGAAACTGGATTCAGTCTCTGATCTAAGCCATCAAAAATAACAGCCAGCTGTAAAATTAAGACTTCAGCATCAGAAACATGCTTGCAGAACTTCTGTGGATGCCGTTCCTTATTCAGCAGGAAATACATGACTAGAAAGCCTTCTTTTATGAATTCATGGCTTATCTGCTTCAGGATGAATACAGTATAGAATAATCCATATTCCCAAATCTGATGGTATCTGAAGAAAGATAATCACACCTAGGTCTCATTGAAACTGGTTGTTTTAAGCTGGTGATTACTACTCTTTTATTCACTTCAGTGTGATTTAAATGTGATTAATTTGTATTGTATACATCCATTCTTTTTAAAGTAAATTATAGTCTTCAAAATATTTAATTTAAACTCCAGTGTAAATTATTACTCCAGTATAAATATTTAATTTATACTCCAGAAAAATTGCTGCTTTCCTTCAAGAGTTCAAAGAGGCACTTTACCTGAGGTTTTGCTTTGTGGTATATTTTGAATGGGAAAAAAATCCCTTATGGAAAGTGTGCGTATTGAAAACTATCCCCAAATGCAGTTTACTCCCAGGTAAATGTAGTAGTTGAGCTGTAGTCATTTTCCAAATATAAAATATTTGGACTTAAATAAAAATATGATACACTGATGGTAACTACAAAATGATTAAAATAAGTTTATAAATACTGTAATATTGTAATATTCATTTAATGTATTAATTGATTTCTTACAGAAATATTTGGTTCTAAGTCATTCTGGGTTAATTATATTATGATGGGAGAAATAGGAGATTAAAGAAGCACCATTAAAAACATCTGGTAAAGAAATTACTTGTTTATTTTAGGTTTTAGGATTTCAGTTCTAGTTAGTAAAACCAAATATTCAGAATAGTGGCCTTAGGGAACTGTATCTTAAAAGTTGAAAAGGTTAAAAAAAATTATCTCCATAGGACTAGGAATCAAATATTGAAACCGAAAGGCATAGATAGATCCCTGCTTGGATGTATTAATTGGTCATTTTGGATTTAAATTGTTTGAAAGTACAGTAATCATCAAAGTTGCCATTTTGCTCTTAAGATATCTATGTCTGTGTATACATTATGCTGTTTAATTGTAAATCACAGGTGTTTGATGTACAATTGAAATACATTTTCCAATTCAGACTTTATTATAAGGATAACATTTCTAGGAAAAAATGGGGAGGTGATTTGCTCAAATAACTGGAAGAGGGTGCACAAAAATACTTTTTAAAAGCTCTGTACATCAGTATCTCAGGAAGTGGCAGCACCTGGCTAACTTTGTCTGGGATCAGGCACTAAATAGCATCAACCCTGATTTATTCTTGGATGGGAGACTATTAGGGAACCCCAAGGCTGTATCTTAGGCAGAGAAGTTAAAGAGCATCCCAAAAAAGGCAATGGAAAACCACTTCTATAAGGTTGCCAATAAAGTGGTATGGACATGCTCATGAAGTCACTAGGAATCAAGTTCACTATGAAAGAATCTTTACACGGTACACCAACACTGAAAGCTTAATTTAGATTTTTATTTAAAGATCCTTCTAATAGTTTACACTTAGCAAATGCTATTTTTTAGGTCAAAAGGAGAATAAGCATTGTTTAATGTATACAGAACAGGATCAGATTAAGGACCCTGTAGCACTTGCATTTCTGTGCTGGAGCGTCAGATTTGTAGCCTGTTGAATTAATGGTTGGTTGCAACTACAGGATAGGAATGCTGTGCAAAGATATTGGCAGAATCCCCTCTACTCAGCATCTAAAAGCTTTTCAATCTCCTGGGAACTTGGCAGTGCTCTGTGCTGGCTATACATAATTATGAAGACAGGGATGAGGAACTACATTCCAGAATTGGATCTGGTCTTGGCAGTACACAATAGATGTCAAAGCTTGCTTTGTAGAAGCAGCCAGTGTGTGAAACAAGACTAAATTCAACAACGATTCAGCCATTCTGAAATCCCAGCTCATATTCAAACAGATCCCTGCCGATATCAACTATAAATCAAGTTCCTTTTTATTTCAGAAAAAAACTACTAGGCAATTTAGAGAAGAAAAGTTGAACATAACAAGTGGAAATGTTGGATCAGATACAGGTACTTCTCAGCCTGTACAACGTATGCAACCTACAGAGGAGTTCCTTTTATCACCTTCTCCACAGTGCTGGCCCAAGGATGAATCTGCCCAATATGGAAGCTTCTCTGCATTCAAGAGCAGCGATGGCATGCTTAGAGAATTGGAGGAAGGACAGTTTGACCAAGAAGATGGGGTCACTCAAGTGACTTGTATGTGACCAGAAAATTACTAAGAGGGACCTGTAGGTATTTTTTTAATGCAAAAGTATAATATTTTATAAATATGCATAGGCATAATTTTTTTGTTTCCTTAGCCACATATGCCTATGTTGAAGTCTTTTTGCTGACTCTTTTGAGGAAACTATAGAAAAACTATTTCTATTGCATTTACAAAAATATTAACTTGTACATTAGGTCAATTGTATTGGTATTATATAATGGTATGTTATATGGTATTGTACAGAGAGCCTGTTTGGTGTAGTGATTAAGGCACCAGGCTAGAAACTGGGAGACCGTGAGTTCTGGTCCTGCCTTAGGCATGAAGCCAGCTGGGTGACCTTGGGCCAGTCACTTTCTCTCAGCCTTAAGAAGTAGGCAAGGGCAAACCACTTCTGAAAAACCTTGCCAAGAAAACTGCAGCGATTAGTCCAGGCAGTCTCCGAGAATTGGACATGACTGAACGGATTAAAAACAAAAATGGGTATGTTACATTCCTAGAACAACGCTATAAACTGCTGATTTTCTTTGAAACCTTCCTGGCAACTGGAAAGGAAACAACTACAGACAGGTATTGACTCTTGCCCTTTTGGAAAGCATAACTTTTCCTACACTGTGTGAAAATATGATGCAATAGCAATAATATGCTGTTATAAACATAACAAGGATTAAGAACAAATTAAAATGGTTTATAAACAACTGTGTCATTACTGAGCTTCACCTTTACTCTCACTGTGCTCAAAATACCAAAACTCAAATGGTGGTCATGAGACTTTTGGCTGGATTATTATCTGTGAATGGTCCATAACGTGAGATTGTTGGGAAGGAGATGAAGAATTAAGGCTTTACACAAATGCCTTCAGATTCTGTCCTGGGAAGGCGTGGCAGAGCTGTTGTATACTATGAAGCGAACTATTTTTAAATGTATTTCTTCATATTTGACTGCATTTTCTAAAAAGAAGAACACATATTGCTTCAGTCTGGGGAGGGAAAAATGACCAGAGTCAGAGCAGGCAGAAGGGGAATTTAATTGCTGCTATTAATAGGGGATTTTGTCTCTGTGTGAATCCCAGCCTGAGGAATTTCCCTTAGAAATACATCAGGGAAGAAAATGAAATGAGTTCTCCGTGCTCTGGGGACTGCTTAACAGCCCATCACCAGTTAATGTGATTTTCAAAAACACATTTGTATTTCCAATGATGTTTAGCCCATTCAGTGTTTACTATACTGCTTAATGTTTCCCAGCCTAAGGCAAACTCCCACCAGTCCTGATCACTTCTGGACACCAGGGGAACTGAAGTCCAATATCCTGGGTCCTCCAAGTCTGAGATTTAAATTTTTATCTGTACAGAATATTCAACATAAAAAAACAAAAAAATCAGGAAGAGTAAAAACTAGGCATTTAAAGCCACATTAAAATTGTATATAAATACAATTAAATTTATTGGTGCTAGTACTTCTAAAATCCTTTATATTTCTATTAATGTATTATATCTGAATAAATAATAGCCTAATCCAAGAACTTTCTATGTTTAAAGCATACCCTGTGCCCCAAGGATATAGCCCTGTCCTGAGATTGGATCTGAGAATAATTTACCCCGGTCTCTATTTCCCATCTGCAACTGGGCCACTTTGAGAACAGGTGGACAGGTTCTAGCCTTTCCTATATTATTGGGCATCTGCTGCTGTAATCACTGAGCAGGAATTAGTCCAACTGTAGCTAGAGGGCTCTCAGCTGCTCACTCCAGTATTAGACCATGTTCTTTTTTCCAGTGAATTCTTACAGCTGACTCCCCAACTGTGTTAAACCAAGGGATAAAAAGTTCCTGAGCAGACACATGCTTAGGCAGTGTGTCACTATGCCAAATATTCATCAAAACCTTCACATGAACTTTAGCTGGCACAGTCAAAATGTTAAGGACTGTGTATTGCTTTAAAATACACTGTTCCGTTTCTTTCATCAAACTGCACAAGTGGACTTTAGAGTAAAGCATGTCCAAAGTCAGGATTAGGACTGAAATTTAGTGTGGCAATTACAAACTTGAGGGTAGAGCAGTTAAGACATTCCTATGTACCAGAGCATCCAAGTAAACAGCTTATAAAATCTGTTTCCAAGAGCATCTTCCTTTTACTGGAGAAAAATCAGATTGCATCTTTATAAACACTCCTATTCCAATCACAGTATACCTTTTTAATTATTCCTAAATTCTTCTCACTTTCTGGAAATACATTTTTTCTATTCTAATCTGCACATATTTTAAATAGAACTCTTAACAGTCTAATCCTATTTATAATTATTCAGAACTAAATCCCATCATGCTTAGGAGTATTGTTCCTAATTCCCAGAAAAGTAGGCTTGGTTCAATTACTGACAGTAGAAAACCTTAGAGGAAAATACTGAGTTCTGCTAGAAATAAAGGAAGAAAACAACAGCTACAAAAGAACTCAGTGGCAAATATTATATTCATATCAAGTGCATATTTCTCATATCCTTTAGCAGTCTGAAGGGAGATGGTTTCTGCCTTGAGACAGGAAAAATTCTTAACTCTTGCTTTTAAGCAAGAGGAGGCGACCAAGAAATCATCAGTTGGTGCCCAACAATTCATCTGTTTTATGGTGAAATGGTCTTAACTTCCATGCTCAGTAGTCATTTTACGAAAGTATATGCCCCTCCACAGCAGGCCTTTTATGGAACACCTGAAATATACATTCTAAATTCCAAATGTTCTTCTCAAAATTGGTTAACCACTGCCTTAAATTTTGCTTCAATCAGAAACAGCTCAACTGTCTCTCAAAGCAAGACTGGGGCAATTCCGGACCAGGAATGGGTTTCACTATGAGGTTAAAACTATTATTTTGAAGCAATTATGTTACCACCTAAAGATTACACCCTCCTTTAAGTCTATAATGACATAATTGCAGCACTAGGTTTCAATCATCCTGAGCACAGATACAGTACTGTGCAAAAGTTTTAGGCAGGTGTGAAAAAATGTTGTAAAGTAAGAATGCTTTCAAAAATATATATTGTAATTGTTTATGCTTATCAATTTACAAAATGCAAAGTGAGCAAACAGAAGAAAAATCTAAATCAAATGAATATTTGCTGTGACTACCCTTTGGCTTCAAACCAGCATCAATTCTTACACTTGCACACTTGGTACACTTGCACAAAGTCAGGGATCTTGTAGGATTAGAGTCAGGTGTATGATTACCCATTATACCAAGCAGGTGCTAATGATCATCAATTTCATATGTAGATTGAAACACAGTCATTAACTGCAACAGAAACTGCTGTGTAGGTGGCTTAAAACTGGGTGAGGAACAGCCAAACTCTGCTACTAAGGTGAGGTTGTGGAAGAGAGTTTCATGTCACAGGTCATACACCATGGCAAGACTGAGCACAGCAACAAGACACAAGGTAGTTATACTGCATCAGCAAGGTCTCTCCCAGGCAAAAATTTCAAAGTAGACTGGGGTTTCAAGATGTGCTGTTCAAGCTCTTTTGAAGAAGTACAAAGAAATGGGCAACACTGAGGACTGTAGACACAGTGGTCGGCCAAGGAAACTTAATGCAGCAGATGGAAGACACATCATGCTTACTTCCCTTCAACACTGGAAGATGTCCAGCAGTACCATCAGCACAGAACTGGTGGAAACCAGTGGGACCCAGGTACACCCATCTACTGTCCGGAGAAGTCTGGCCAGAAGTGGTCTTCATGGAAGAATTGTGGCCAAAAAGCCATACTTCCGACGTGGAAACAAGGCTAAGTGACTCAACTATGCACGAAAACATAGAAACTGGGGCGCAGAAAAATGGCAGCAATTTGAAATATTTGGCTGTAGCAGGAGGCAGCTTGTTTGCTGAAGGGCTGGATAGGGGTACAATAAGGAGTGTCTGCAGGCAACAGTGAAGCCTGGTGGAGATTCCTTGCAAGTTTGGGGCTGCATTTCTGCAAATGGAGTTGGAGATTTGGTCAGGATCAATGGTGTCCTCAATGCTGAGAAATATAGGCAGATACTTATCCAACATACCATACCATCAGGGAAGTGTGTGATTGGCCGCAAATTTATTCTGCAGCAGGATGACCCCAAACATATAGCCAATGTCATTAAGAACTATCTTTAGCATCAAGAACAAAGCGTCCTGGAAGTGATAGTTTGGCCCGCACAGAGCCCTGATCTCAACATCATCGAGTCTGTCTGGGATTACAT
This sequence comes from Python bivittatus, assembly GCF_059951505.1. NCBI lineage: Eukaryota > Metazoa > Chordata > Lepidosauria > Squamata > Pythonidae > Python > Python bivittatus. The sequence continues at coordinate 9,485,535 of NW_028277040.1, forward strand.
AAAGAGACAGAAGGATTTGAGGCAGCCTACATCCACAGATCTGTGGTTAGTTCTCCAAGATGTTTGGAACAACCTGCCTGCCGAGTTCCTTCAAAAACTGTGTGCAAGTGTACCTAGAAGAATTGGTGCTGTTTTGAAGGCAAAGGGTGGTCACACCAAATATTGATTTGATTTGGGCTTTTCTTCTGTTCGCTCACTTTGCATTTTGTAAACTGATAAACAATTACAATATATATTTTTGAAAGCATTCTCACTTTACAGCATTTTTCACACCTGCCTAAAACTTTTGCACAGTACTGTAATTACCAAATGATTTAAAAGCTTTTCAAAATCAATATCCAGTTTTCTTCAATACTATCTCGTTTTATAGCCTTTTTTTTTAATGCTGCTGCTTGATAGCCAGATGAATCAAGTTCCCTCTTACAGATATACTTTTATTTCAGAAAGTATTGCTACATGTTGTATATAATAAAAATTAGACATGTTCTTCCTTTGCAACCCACTGATCTTCAAGCCTTTCAAGTAGCTTCAATAAAACTTGTTCATAAATGTGTTCTGCACATATAGGAACGTCTTATGTCTTTGACTGCAGCAGCAAGCACAAGAACTGAGATATTGGAAATATTAACTACTTATTAATATTTATCATATTAGTGGGAGCCAACAGGGTTATTTATTGATTTGCTAAGTTATGCTAGTAATGAAACAGTTATTCCTACTTGTTCTGCTCTTTGATTGCTTTAGGCTATTAAATCACATGTGCCCTTGGCTCAATTAGCATTGTGGAAAATTATACTGGGTCTTATGCACTGCTTCAGTAAGTATATTCTTGAATCATCTTCAGTATTTACAATTCAGAACTGTTTGTTGCTCAAATTGGCCTTAATACTCCATTGTAAATTCTCTTAATTGGTTCAGGAATGTACTTTCTTTGCCTTCAAAAGACTTATCAACATGCTTTCAGCGGAAAGATAACTAATCATTTCACCCAGCTGTTAAGACACCAATCCCATGTTCTGTATATAGAGCTTAGGACTTAAGTGTGGGGTGCTGTATTTTTGTTGACATCTGAATACTCTTAACAAAGGTGACCATCATTTTGCAGCCCACAATTTTTTGGAAAAAGAAAATTTTTAATTGCAACCTCTACTTTTTACAAAGTATTTCAAAAGACAAACATAGCTCAGTTTTCCTATAATGCAGAAGGTAAGTTAAACCCTCAATATAGTTAGCATACAAAGTCAATAGTTCACTTAAGCTTACTGAAGTTCTATAGTATCAGGCAGGCACATGTGCACACACATTAGAGGTACTCAAGTCAACAGCATTAAGAAACTTAATGTAGTTGTAGGCCATTTACAGAACTTTGATTATAGTGCAGACGAATCAGATTTATTTATTAAGAGCAAAATCAGTTTTTCCAAAGGCATGTACAGTATTAGAAGACTTGTTAAGATTTTATTGCAGCCTCAAAATTAATGCTTAATGACATTTGTCTGTTTACTGGGGGAGGCTATATTCAAACAGAGAATGCCAACTGTATCTTGCCACCTCTGAAATGTAACTCCTCAGCCACATGCTCTATCAAATTACACATGGGTGTAATAAATATCTGCTGTTGTTAAGAACCATCTGATGTGATGACCCTGTTGACCATTAAAACCATTCTAAAATAGATAATAAAAGCAGTCAAAGAAGCCAAATCTGTCAGTCCAGTGAAGAACTTTCAATTGAGTCTTCCAAGAATATGCCTCTAGCACATTCAAAGGGTTTGTATCACATCCTATTAAGTATCCAAGTATCTCTTTTTCTGAAGATTCCCTTTCTATTAGAGCATCAATCTTGCTACTCTATGGGACCGATTCATAATATCTTTTATGCAATTAAGGCAAGTCCATTATGTGCTCTGAAACCAAGTTATGGATAGTAGGAAATAAACTAGCTTGACCACACCAGGGCCAAACAAATTTATTTCAACAAATAAAGGGATATATTTGATAAGAAAGGATCAGTCTTCAATTTCAGAAAGTTAAAACATCTTACCAAACTTGACTGAACAGTGCTAGTGCTTTTAGATTTCTGTATTCATATACACCCAATGTACAGAAGCCTATTATAATTGTCTTTTTAAAAATATTTAGCTCTACAGCACTCAAAATATTTCAAACTCCATTAAGTTCTTACTGAACTTTAGTGCTAATGCAAGTTTTAAGATGCTATGTAAAGAACATACATTTAGATTGGGGGACATAATTGTGGGATTCATTTACTAGAATACAAAACAGAAAATATTTGGATGATATCTGGATCAATAGAAACCAGCTGCAAATGATGGGTAAAACTTATCCAAGTATATGGAACTCTTGCTACAAATGAGTAAGATTATTTTGGCACAATCTGCTGTAGTGTAACATAAATGTTTAATGCGAGGTATAGTCTGTAAGCAATTACTATAAATATGCACAAGTTATAAGCCACAGAGAATTTTACTGTAGGCCAGAAGAAGCGCACGTTGTTTCATCCACTGGCGAGAGGTTCAGCTAGGGAATCTTTGCCTTAAAGGGATTGGACATATGACTGTTTGTGGATACGCAGAAGCCTCCATTGATACAGCAAGGCAAGTCCAGAAAGAAACTGAAAGCTCTAGAATATACTTTTGGCAGCATAATAAAAGCTACCCTTTTGGTATTAATACTGTAATAACAAATATTTCAATACACATACACTGTAACAAGTTTAGTTCTATATATGCATACACCCAAAAGCAAACCTTGGGAACTAAAATAAGGATAGTTTCTGTAAAATACAAAAGTTAGAAAGAAATGAAATGGACTTGCAAGCTTCTGAAATTAAAGTGTCAAACTAAGGCTAAAGTTCCAACTTCATTAGAATGAAAAGCTTCAGGTTTAAACTGGACGTTGTTTGAAGACTAAGATCCAATGATTGTTTAGCAGCAATTTTACAGAACTGTAAATTCATTTATTAACAGGCAGTATAAACAGATAATTCTAATTTTATTTAAAAACCATGAGTGCCACATTGAATATACAGCTCATGAATAACTTAAACCATATCCCATATTAAGAGGCAACGCACACAGCATACAAAAAGTATACTAAACAAAGCTCTAAGGATACATGATTGAAATTTCTAAAATTATATATACAGTACACAATGTTAATTACGTGTTCATTTCAGTCCCCGATACTCCTCATGCCTCACTTTCACCAGAAACTGAATTCTGCACTTCCTCTTCTAAAATTGGTACGATCAGGTTATCCTTGGACATCAAGTTATATTTCATCACAAATTTGGTAAACCGGTGACACAAGAAAGTTTCATTCTAAGGCAGAAAAAAATGTATATGTTACTATACATTAAAAAAGGATCATTCAAAATTACTCAGCAGGGACTTAAATTCCTTCATGGAGAGAACTATGTTACCCAAAAATAAAAAAAAATAAAAAGTAGAGTATAAATTGTGCTGCATTTTGAGGCTTTCCAGGATGTATGATAAAGCTAGTTTTGAAATTTTTCTGAACTAAAAGAAAAGGAATCAACCTGGTAAGTGAGAGAAGATAGAAACCTGTACTTCTTACACTATCTTTGACAAAACACCAGCACCCTTAAAACTTGAAGGTGTTCCATGAGCTGGTCCCAAGACCCCAGAGAAGTTCTTTTGTGGATTTTGGATCCATTCAATTTCATTAACCAAATAAATTCCCTTACCCATGAATGAAGAGATGTTAGCAGTTCACTCATACATACAGCTATTACATTATACCTTTTCAGGATAAACAATGTTATACAAATCACAAAAAGTAAAAAACAAAAACCAAAGAATTTAAAGGCATGAGATAAGAAAATTCACATCAGTTCCATTCATTCCTTTCTACCCTTGGCTCCATGACATCCATAAACTGCTTCATACATTGCCTTTTGTTCTTCAAAATTCTCATCTCTTTCTTTTGAATATCAACTCCATTCAAATACAACTTTCTTGGACTTCCCTTTCCTCTTGACCCATTTCCCTCCCTCCCTCCCTCCCATCCATTCATATAAGAGTGTGTGTGTGTGTGTGTAAAATAATTTAAGTAAACAATCTGAAAATACTTCTTTTGTATTGGTCTCTCATTTTGGTATTCAATCTACCTTCATTTTCCACACTCTTTTCAGCACATCAGACGATTAAGATCAAAACAGGCTAAATGTATTAAGATTTTGACAAACCAGACCTGTGATAAAGAAACTACAATAGACTATCACTTATTTTCCCTAGAGTTTATGTGCAAGTCACATGGCTGGAGAACATTTTGGAACCATAACAATTATACCATATTGTCATAAAAACAGCAACAACATTCAACAGGCACAAACTCCAAGCAGCAATCCCAAAGATACCAATATAAAAAAACAGCACACCAATAAAACTATTCAGTCATTACAATTTCTGGTACTATAGTAAGAGACAACCCAAAGCAGTTTACCCAGAAGTAAAATCCATGTATTCAGTTGTCCCAGTTAAATGCATTTAAAACTGCCATCCTAAACATTTACAATGCAATCCTATATGCATCTATTCAGAAATTAATTCCCATACAGTTCAATAGCACACATTCCAAAACACATAGCTAGAGGACAACACTCTTTGTAATAAAGCACTTACTTCATATTCATCAAATATTTGACGATGATGAAAATATGCATGTGAAAATATTCTGTAAATCCTACGGCAAACTGATCCTAGTTTGGCTACAGATGATTCCTTTATACTAACTCTGCAAACACAAGAACAATTGTTTTGCTGCATTAAATATTCCATAATCTTCAACTTGATGATACATGAAATCAATACTGAAATTAGGTTTTTATAATTCTCATAGTATTTTACCTGCTGGGGAAATATTTATTGCTATTCAGAAGACATGCAGCACCATCCAGTGTATGTCTAGTGTAGTCAATGGCAGGACACTAGAAAAAAAAGATAAAAATACTGCATTTGACTATAAATAACATTTTCTTAATAATATTTTCAAATAATCTAAGATTTCTCAAAATCAATTTATGAAAAAATCATCCTTTCCAAATTCAATTCCCCACTTAGCCATGAAATTCACTGGGTGACATTACTAGTATGGGGAAAAATGGGAAGTTGCCCTGTGCTCCTCAGATGGGGTAGGAATGTGAACAAATGAAATAATAAATGCCAAATTATGACTTGAATTGTATATTTTCTATAAAATTGAATATGGTGCTTCAACATAAAGAAAAGTCAATATCCTTTGCAATTACCTACTTACAAGCGTATAATTACTCATACAAGTAGGTGGGGAGGCTTACGTGTGGAAACATGCCAGGAAACTGGACAATCTCACTAACAACTAGAGAATAGCAAATGGTAGACGAAAAAATGCTGTAGAGTTTTGTTTCTGAATGTACACTATAGTAAAGTTAACATCTGCAGCGCAGTAACACAATCAGTAAAACAACCTTAACCCATAGCAGTTGTTCTGCATTTTCTGTCTTACCTCTTTGGGAGTTTTATGGGCTGCACAAAGAAAAATCCACTGTTCAGTTGCTGTCATCTGTGTGCATGTGTCTGGGTGGCATTCACTCTATTAAAATAATTGCACAATAAATATATGTTGAGCCTATGTGAAAAATAATACATTTTCTGCAAATAATATCCTCTCTATACTGATCATTACATGTAACTAAAAAACAAAATGCTAAAAAATAGCACTATGTTTTGACTCATTCTTTTTAACAATATTCTTAACTGCCCAAAGAAAAATGAAATTAAAAAGTTACCTGAAGTTTAACTGCAAGACCATTTAGCTCAAGACAGAACTGCCTAAAATAAAAAAAATAAAAAATATTAGATCATCACCTTTTTTCCTCTCATTTAATATAATTACAAGCCTAGGAAACACTACAAACATTGTAAAATCCTATAACTGTTATCTCTGGAAAGAAGCATGGAAAAATAAGATACTTTTTTTTCTTAAGTGCTATTATATCCCTGTCAAAAGACAATAGGTATGTTGGGAAAAATGCTTAAATATTTAAGATTTTTCAAGATTCTAATAAAGACAAACAATATTGTTACTTGGTAAATTTGATAAAGATTTTTTCTGTAGCAAAATTAGGTTACACAGGATTGACTGAAGGCACCAGCCTCTACAGAGAAGATGAACTATTCAGATGACCTGCCCCAGGTGTCTGATGGATATAGAGGGCGATCCCCAGAGATCTGGAGGGCAATGCTATTGAATGCCTAGGTGGCTTCTAGAAAATATAGGCCAGTAAGGGCCAGAGTTGCTCCTAAGCGGCCTCTTCTCATGCACTGATCTTAGACAACTCCTTAGTTCTAGAAGAAACACTGGTGGAAGATGAGAAGCAAGTATGACCAGAAATAACAACAATACAGTAATAATAATGATGAATTCATATGCCACCCGACTCCCAACAACTCTGGGTGGTTTACAAATTGTTAAAAACATTAAAACAAAAAAACAACACAAAACAAAAAAGGAACAAAGATGGCAGAGATAACAAACCCAGATGGAAAGAAAGAAAAAGAAGAAAAGGGAGCTTCAATCACCATTGCCAAAGGCCCGGGTGAAGAGACAGGTCTGCAGGGCCCTTTGAAACACCAGCAGGGTGGGGGTTGTTCAAATCTCAAGGGGAACCTCATTCCAGAGGGCAGGCGCTGCTACAGGGAAGGCACACTTCTGGGATCCTGGTAAGTGGCATTTTTTTAACTGAAGGAACCCGGAGTGTACCAACCCTGCAAGATCAGATCGGCTGGGCATATAATATGGGAGACAGGCAGTCCCTCAAGTAACCAGGCCCTATGCCATGCAGGGCTTTATACGTAGCAATCAGCACCTTGAAATGCACCCAGAAGCAAATTGGCAACCACTGCACATTGCAAAGCAGAGATGTTACATGGATATACCAAGGCACGCCCATCACTACCCACGCTGCTGCATTATGGACCAGTTGAAGCTTCCACGTCATCTTCAAGGGCAGCCCCATGTACTGTCCCCACAGTAGTCAAGCTGTGAGGTAACCAGAGCATGTATGACAATGCGAAGGGCATGCCCTCAGGGTAAAAGCTGAAGTTTGAGCCTTCTCTGTGGTGATAATGACAGTGAAAAGGAATTACTTCACTCTTATCTGTGGAAAGTCAGCCAGCTGCATTAAGATTACCCACTTCTTTCTTAAAAGAAATGTTCCAGAAAAAGCAATCAATGCAAGCTGTGATCATCCAGCTGATAATTTCATGGATAAATTGCTCATATTTGCTGTGAGGACAGGATCTGATGAGATGGCAGAGATAGCTTCTTGCAATATTACCTATCAAGTTTCTGAGCCTGTGACTCCTAAGAATGTGGACTACAGGTTCTCTGTAACCTTAATTCTGCCATTTGTAGTTTGACAAGTATTTGACTTGAACCCTGCACTTCCTGACCAATTAAAGCAGCCAGGAAGGGATCAGGGAGGTGGACCCAAGCAACTGTTAACACCTGTTTGCAGGAGGGTGATGCCAGCAGCCCTGAAAGAGGCATTGGTCTCAAGAGGCCTGCCCTAGATCCACTTACATTGGACAACTACAGTGGAACCTCGGTTCACGAACTTAATTGGTTCCGCGACTCTGGTCGCAACCCGAATTGGTCATGACCTGAAGCAAATTTTCCCATAAGGTTCAATGTAACTGCCGTTAATCCGTTCTGGCGTGGAGGACAGGGAGGAGGCTATTGCTTGGAGGGAGAGTCCCCCTCCCTACGACCACGTGTCAGGGGTGGAAAATGGCCGTGGATCACGTGTCAGGGGCGGAAAAATGGCCGCAGACCACATGTCAGGGGCGGAAAAATGGCCGCGGACCATGTGTCAGGGGCGGAAAATGGCCGCGGACCACGGGTCACGGGTGGGAAAATGGCCGCGGACCGGGTCATGGGAGGGAAAATAGCCGCGGATCCTGTTCGTGACCCGATCCAGCGTTCGCGAACGGAGGCAAAATTTTGCGACCGGAGCTGTTCGTGACCCGAACTGGTCGTGAACAGAAGTGTTCGTGACCCAAGGCACCACTGTATTGTTGTATACCTAATATCCCCTTGTAAGGAAGGCTGTAGAGTAAGCAGTAGGGCAACGGTTACAAGGAGTGCATGGGCATTAGAATGAAACCACACTGGTCATCCTCATGGATGACTAGTAGCAGGACTCACATGGAAGGAGCATGACCATCCCTGACTTGCTAGATTCTTCTGATACTATCAATCACAATAACCTTCTGGATCACTATTAGGGTTGGGAGTTGGAGGCACTATACTATGATGATTTTGCTCCTTCCTGCAGGGAAGAGATGAGGCCCTTGGGTATTCAATTACAGAGTGCCTCAGGGTTTTGCCTCTCCCCTAATCTGTTTAGTAACTATATGTAACCACTGGGAGAGGTCATTCACCAGTTTGGGACAAGACATTATTAGTATATAGATGAAACACATACAGTTGTGCATTTCTATCCCAAGCGATCTATCCCAATGAGTGGGGAACATGGTAGATGATGTTAGAAATGGCCAAAGCATATTTCTTTAATACAAACATGCAACTTTATATCCCCACTATTTTATTATAACCACAAGACTCAGAGTAAATAAGAATATATTTTGAAGTAAACTGTAAACTCTATTAACAAATATTTAAGAAATCTGAAAATTACATTTTGAAACGTAGAACCGATGAAACAATGCTAGGAGTTCTGCTGGTTCTCTCTCGCCATTTATCTCATGTCTTTTGATGATTTAAGAATTTTACTGTCAGTATATGGAAGACACAAATTACCTTCACCAACTCCTGGTGCATTTTTTAGAATTTATTTACTCATACCATTTTGCATACCTATACATACTATGTACAGTATGGCATATCCCTACACATCAAGCAAGAGGGTAGCCACTAAAGCATTTTTTTTTAACTACAACACAAGCAAATATTCTTGTGAATATTTGCTTGAACACTACTGAATACTAAAATACTAAATACTAAATACTAAAATCTGTCCCCTTATTGTTATGCAAAACAGAGTAATTCAAATTATATGCCATTTCAAGCCAACATAAAACTATTCTAAACTTACAAATATTAAGCACATTGGTTTGGAACACTTTATATTTAGATTATGGGTATACAAGGCAAGTAAAATACAGCACATCTATAATGTTAAACTAAATTATTATATTGTAGTAAATCTGAATGGATCAAAATTATAGCAGGGATGAAAAAATGCCTAGTTCATCCACCTCCAAAAATCTACAGAGCTGTTTGTGTGGGGGGGAAAAAAAAAAAGGTCAGGATGTGCAGGAGGGAGGAGTCCCTTGCAAATCTCCATCCCACTCAAATCCCACTCCCACATGATTAAAAGGGCAAGTTTAAGTAAAAGAACAGGGCATTTTAAAGGATGTATCTTTGCTGCTTTCCTGAGAAGTCTCAACCACTAGAGAGTTTCAGAAGCAATTACCATGTAAAGTCACAATTTTCTTAATGATAAAGTACTGCTTTTTTCAGTGCTCTTGGTCTGTTTGGGTTGTCAAGGATGCAAATAAACACCGTTTCTTAAGAACAAAAACTTTTTTAAAGAACTGGATGCAGTTACCTTAAGTGTTCATACTTCCAAACACCTTCATCCTGTCCCTCTGGAGGTTCAAGAATTTTGTCAATGTTTGAACAGTCTGCCCTTATATTTTGTTGGATGTACTAGAGAGGAAAATGTTTACAAAATATACATATTATGAATCAGAACAATAATCATAAATATATTGTGCAAGTTTAAAGCTGTAGCAAAATTTACACTGAGCACTTCCCAACTAACATTTTTACCTGCTATGCTAATCCCTGTTCTCATGTTTAGCATCAGTGTTCCAGCATGGATGAGTTAACTGTATGTACAATATACTTCAATAAAAACTATCAGCCCTGTAACTGAATTTATTTATTATAGGGTCAAAAACAAAAAAAGACAGTACAGTAAGCATGCAACACTTATGTTTTTCTAGTGTAAAATGATATAATAACAAGCACTCAACAGCAAAGCAGGTAAAATTATCTTTATAACCAATGCAATCTAGTCCATTATGAATTCATAATTGTCAAAAAGTAAATGAATAGAACAGGGGGAAATAAGAAAGTTAAATACTATATACCTGTTGAACTGCCAATGTGCTATCCATCTCTTCAAATGATTCGTCAGGCCAATTATAAAAATCCTAGAGAAACAGATAGAAAGACTGAATGAAGAAAAAGAAAAGTCTTAAAGATATTCATGATTATAAAAGCATTTGGTTTGCCTTCCAAAAGAACAGACACAATGGCCTTCTGGTCTGCATAATCCCATGTTTTGTGTTGCCTATCTCACTGAATTTTATTCTAATATCAGAAACATTTAGCTGCATCATGACAAGTGCTCTCATGAAACAAATCCTTTTTAGAATGACATCCCCAGTACTGCCATTTCTTTCACCTATTTCTATTATTAGCCACTTTATAGAACACAAATAGTTAAACCTGAGAACTAGTTATGGTGAATGGAGCAATAAACAACCTATACTCTAATCAGTATAATGTATGGGTCAGAGAATTGTAGTAGTACAGTCCTACAAGCTTAACACTGCACTGATGCAGAATTCCTTGCATCTTATCATTGTATTAATTAACAAAGCAGTTAAGCTACCAGACTACGTGTAGCATTCTAAATATTTCCTTAATGAAATATTAAGGAGGTGGGGAGAAATAATTTAAAAAGGCCCAGACATTTTTGCCTATTACCAAAGTATATTTCAGAGCTTTGCAACTTGCAAAACCTCAGCTGCAATCCTATGCACACTTAAGCAGAGGTAAGTAGCACAGACAGGAGTGAACTGATATAGCACAGTATATGCTTCAGTGTTAGCATCACCCTGCTGCAGCAGTTCCACTGATATTTGTGCTTACTATTGAAATTACTATTAAAATGTAATATAAAGATGGGGAGAATAACAAACTCATTGTTATCTATAATCATCTTCAAGAAGAAAATAAAAACAACTGTGTGAGACCCTTAGGAGCCACTGCTATTCATAGGGACAGAAAATTCGGCAGTAGAAAGGCATTTTTCTATACCATGTGGACATTTTAGCTATGCGTTAAATGTTTCTGAAACAAAATTTAATAGCGATAGGGCTTTATTATTCTCATTGTATTGCCTATTCTAAACAATTCACTGCCCTGAATTTTAAAATGCATTAGAGATGTTTTCAAGAAAAATCTCAAATTATTTTATAATTAGAATTATATATATGAATCTATTTCACAAATACAGTATATCATATATGCAATCTAACAACCCATGTCATTTTACATAAGTTGTTCTTATCAGATCTCCCCAAACTATTTTGCAAGGATAACCCAACAATCTTTCTGTTACTAAAAATAATAAATCCATAAGTTAATAGGGACAGCGAAGAAAAGCCAAATGATCAGAGCCAATCTACCATGATATTTTCATTTGGAGAATATTTATTTATATGGGCTTCAGCAAATAGATGGAAAAAAATAACCACCTTTTTGTATGTTTTTGCTTTACAATATCTGAAAATCATCTTAAAATATTATGTTAATTTATACATTAACTTTATCCAACTATTTTGTATTAAAGGAGGCTAAGACAAATACACTGAAAATCAAAGCAAAGGAAGATTCTAGACATGCACTTATGTAAAGTACAAATTCCATGTAAACTGAACTATATGTTATATTTGTTTCAAAGAAACTTAAAAAGAACTCAGCTGAGTTAATATAGAATGTAACTGAAGATTAACCACTATAGGGATTTTACTGTGAACTTTATGTACTAAGGTTCCTCTCTGATATCTCCAGAATAGCTTGAAAACCATTTTGTTGAATCTAGTTTCTAATATAAAATAGCCTCTAGTTATTTATTTCTATCAAAATAAGGCATTTTGCTATATAGAACACTTTCAACAACAGAACTACAGTAATATCTTCTCAGTATCATTCATAGCAGAAAAACTCTTGATAGCAAAAGAGGAGCTAAAGTGGCACACAGATTGTATTCATTAGAAATTAGTCTCAAGAAAGCAAGGTAGCACCAGATGTACAGAAATCAAACATAAGCAACTACATTTAATCACATTTAACATACACAAATGCTCTATCATAGGTAGACACTTGATGCCCTTCAGAGAGTTTGGAATTGACATCCCAACAGTTCTAGCCAGCAAAGTCAGCTCGTGAGAGCTACAGTTCCAAATATTAACCAGGTTAAACACTTCTGCAGTAAACAAACTGCTACTAGAAGGTAAGAGAGGAGCAAGAGAAATCAAGTAAGTCTACAAATTTCAACTACTCTTCAAGTTTTGAATAAAAATTCTAAACCTTCTAAAAGAGCAATGTAAAGAATACCTTCAGAAAAGGGGGGAATCAAACAATTCATAACAGTAATTGGGTATGGTAGCATTTAATTATAGGAGGAAAGACTGTCAGTATCAGCATCTGCCAATAATAAGCCCTTCCTGGCCCTAGGCATGAGTGAGCAACCCCTAAAGCACTAGATCTGAACCAGGATAAACAACTTCTAACTCCACCCATTTGTTCTGTGAAGATATGAAGCCACTGTTTCAGATACACTTTGGCACCTATCTGGAGGTTGAGTCATAGCAACTGGACTTCTTTTCTTTTGGTTTGATACATTTTGCTGCTTGTCCAAGCAGCTTCTTCAGTCTAGAAAGTTGGTTGGGGGGACTCAGTCTAGAAAGTTGGTTGGGGGGACTCAGTCTAGAAAGTTGGTTGGGGGTTAATTTCTAGACTGAAAAAGCTGCTTGGACAAGTAGCGAAATGTATCAAACCAAAAGAAAAGAAGTCCAGTGGCCATGACTCAACCTCCAGATAATTCCACCTGGATGACTGAGAATCTTCATCAACTTTGGCACTATTACACTCTGCAACATTCATCCACACCCATGCTCCAAGCCCATTTAGGTAGTCAACTTCTGTATTTCCGTGCTTTACTATTAATGCTCCGGCCCTTTCCCTACACCCTCCTCCCCAAATATACCCCCATGTTTTCCTTGCAGACCCACCCATGTACTGCTCTCTCCCACTTCTTCGGGGGCTATCCTGGCCTTTCCAATGGCTTTTTCCCACACTTTTTCAACGTTCTAGAACTGCTTTCTAGTTTCTGATTCCACGGTGCTGCTGATTTCTGTCAATGGGCGGTGCGCTGCTCTGGTGGCTGATGCAGGAAGGTAGGAGGAGTAACTAAACACCCGAGTCATTCCCCTCTTGTTCACTTCAACTCCATCCCCAAAGACTTCGGGCTCAGCGGAGGGCCCGGGTGTTCCGACCTCCCGGGAGGGGGGGTGTCATTCCTCCGCGCCTGCGGGAAAGCCGCACTGACTGACCTCTTCCCGCCCCGCCCTCCGCTCTCACACCAAACACTCCTGGCCGTGGCGGGGGAGACACCCTGCCCTTTCTTTCTCCCAGCAGCGGCCCTGCACCCGCCAAATCTGGTCCAAAGGAGCAGCGCGGCCTCCCTCCTGCGGGGGCAACAAGTAGGCCTCCGCCACGAGCGGCGGCTTCCCCACCGTCCCACGGTGCCATTCGGCCCGTCTCCTCGCCGCAGCCGCGGCCACCAACGACCCCTGTCCCAAGCGCTCCGAGGACTTGCGGGCGAGCGACGGGTTTACCTGGGCTTTGGTGCCCGGCCTGTTCCGCCTTAGCACAGCCGTGCCCTCCGCCATGACCATAGTGACAGCGAGCGGCGCCAGGACCCGGATGCGGCGGCGGCGGCAGCAGCTACCCAGCAGGCGGGGAGGGGAGAAGAGGCGGAAGAGCGCGCGGAAAGACGCGAGACGACAACGAGGCTGACTTCCCCCGAGGGGCGGGGAAGGAGTAGAGGGGCAGAAGAACCCGTGGGGATTCGGAGAAGCACGCAGCGTCCTACGTCAGAGGGGCGGAGCTAAGCAAGGAACTGGTTTGGGGCTGACGGAGCGGCGCTGCGGAGGAAACAGCGCCCTCCAGCTTGGGAGGAGGAAAGGCCGGTGGAATGCGGTCGGCAGGCTTGGAATTGGTCGGGAAGAAGGCGGAGCCGATTAGCTGAAATTGACAACACCGGAAGGGGCGGGGAAAGCTGAATTGAAGGGCGAGGAGGGAGTAGGGAAGCAGCGTGTTCGTTGAGATCTGCCGCCCTGCGAGCGCTTTCTCGCGAGGGTTCGTCGACGCTCGGGTAACTTGGTCGTGTCCCGAGTCAGCGGGCCCTTCCTTGGCCAGCGGCCGGTGAAAGAGGAAAAGGACGGCCCCTTTCGGGCGGTTGGACTGCAACTCTCCTCCCTGCTAGCCAGACGGCCCGCTCATCGGCTGGAGATGCGGAGAGCTGCGTCCTTCTCCCTGGAGGGCCCCGAGTTGAGGGCGACTGTTTGACTGAAGTAACTTGGGGAGGTTGCTCCGAATTAAAGGCAGCCGGGGCGTGGCGCCCTTTCGCTGCGTTATTTGAACGGAGAGCGACGAAGTGCGTGAATAGTAAACTCTAAGTAGCAGTAAACTCTTAAGACCCGGTCAGATACCTTTTATTTATTTATTGTTACTTCTATACTGATGAATTCATAAGAGCTCTGAGCGGCGTACGTCCGCAGTAGCAAGAGCTGAAACGACAAACACCACTGACAGACCTATCCGACGGGGAAAGTTAACCGACGTGGTCCTGAAGGGCAGATATTTGCGGCGTCTCGGAAGCCCAACAGGGAGAGGCGGGTGAGGCTCTCCAGGGGCAGTTGTTCCACCGGAGGGGCTCGCGGAGAAAGCTTGACTGCGGGATCCCTGGGGATAACATCCCCTCGGTGGCTGATGGGCCATTTGCCAGCTGCAGGCAGGCTCAACCCGGAGCAGGCACTCTGGAAGGAACCTCAATCTCCACCCAGCACGTTGTCCAGCCTGCGCCCTCCCTGATTGAGAAAACGCGCTGGGGGGAACCACGAGCCTATCTATGCAGAGCAGCCCTGGAAGAGCTTTAGCACCCATCTTCTCCCTCACAGAAGAGGCACACCCGATGAGCTGCAGTCAGGGAAGGTGCTGGGCGGCAACTCCTGGAAATCCTGATGTTGCCTACAGCGAACCTTCCCAGTCTCTCCACCACCAGCGGGCTGTAGCAGTCATTAATGAATGGCAGGGACTTTGCTCAAGCAAGAGATTTGCAATTTCAAGCACATGGTAACCATAAAGCCGTTTTTTAAAACCCGTGTTTTGGGTAATCTGGGATGTAAACATAAATTCACCACTTTTTGTCTATAGTTTGCTGTAAAATTGAATATTTCTACTTTCAGTGTTCTTGGTTGAGAACCAAAATTAAATATGAGCATTTCCTTTAAGGGGAACTACAGTAATTGAAGAATTGGATTACTTTTCCATTTTTTATGGGGACAGAGCCTTGCAGTGAATTGATTTTGTACTTTCAGCCATTACTAAGAAAATTTTACTGCTGATTTGCATTAAGAATACCATTGCAAATATCTGAGAATTACAAGTGAGATTCTTAAAATATAATTTTAATCAGGACTTAAAATTGACTTTTATTTTTTTGTTGATTTTTCAGGGAAAAAAGGTAGTTTAAGGAGGAAGGGGGGAATAGGAAACTTTTTTTCTAAACTACTTTTGTGGAGAAAGGGAATGCAAAAACTGCCTCCCACTGCAAGCCTTGGAGAACTATGTTCATGGTTCATCCATTTCATTCCTTTATCCTGATGTGAGTTTATTACTTATTTAGATCACTTAATGGCATAGGGCCTGGTTAATTAAGGGACTGCCTATCTCCAGTCATTTCTGCCCATCTGGTACCTTCAGGCACAATGGGTATGCTGCAGGTCCCCTCAATTAAACATTGTTATCTTGCAGGATCAAGGAAGTGTGCCTTCCCTTTCGCTGCCCCTGCCCTCTGGAATAGCATCCACCCCAGGATATGGATTGCGCCCTCTCTCCTGGGGCTCCAAAGGCCCTTAAGACTGGCTCTCTTCCCAGGCCCCAGGTGGAGTTAGTGTTTGTGGAGCCAGGCTGTTTTCAGTCTGGGCTGCCACATTTTGTTTCATGCTTCTGTATATTTCATGTATTTCATGTTTCATGTATATCTGTATACTATAAGATGCTCAAAGTCTTTTGGAAATACAGTAGGTGGCCATAATAAATTTAATAAGTATAACTTCCGCCAAAGCAGCACCATAATGAACACATCAGCAAGAAATGTGATTTCACTGTACAGATTAGTTTTATTTCAAGGTCACAATATCCAATTATTTGAGAAATGTTGCATTTATTAAGAAAATAATTATTTACATGATGGAACAAAAGCATTTGAGCACTTCTTGTGGAATGACAACTTCATGATAATGCCAGAGTACGAACTGCTCAGTCAACGTATTTTCCAAGAATATCACCATCTCTAAATATGAAATAGTCCTGCAAATAGGGAATACAAATTAGCATTTACGAAAGACAAACGGTTACTAGTTCAGAAGTCAAGGCAATTAAGTTGTTCCAGCAGAGGCTGATTTATAGACACATAGTGAGATTAGTGCTGTACAAATGCAAGGACATGTCCTCTATATTGCTATTTCTTTGAAGAATTGGGAGAGATAATGGAAACTAATTTCCTTTAAGATAATCTTCATCTGGACTGAAATATTCCAATTTAAAGGCATGCCTTTAAGACAATGATAAAAAAGTAACAATTTTTAGTAAGGTAGAGAATATATGAAGTATAGACCAAGTTACTAGCCCTAGCTATACTCTTATTACATACAGGATTCCCCACTAACAGCAAGGGTAGTTCCACCCTTAATTGGACCCATTTTTGCCACTATGCTACATATATAATCAAAGCCCAGTTTTATCTCCAGCATTCTCATGCTATTCTATGCAAAGTATGTTCTCTAATCTACAGACTACCTTGCAATCCAGCATACTGTTGCCTGTATGCACCAGCTTGGAGGTACGTGCAGTGTGGTGACATATACTCATGAACAAAAATAATGGACGAAGTGGTGTATGGACATGAAAGCAAAGATAATTTACAAGGATAGAAAAGTATGGAAGCCTGAATGATGTTAGTGTAAACTAGATTTATCCATATATCTTTTTCTTTAACTTGTTCAGTGCTTGGTTTCAGTTTTACTCACTTCTTCCCTTTGCATAATGTTGCTAATTCTGAACAGCTTTAATGGATGGGTTGTATATATGATAAAAAAGGTTAAGTATTCCTCCAGTCAAACCCTGTTATGTTAAAGTACGGTGGACAACATGGACATACTCTTGTTGCTTTGTGGTAGTAATATATAAAGGTTTGTATTTTCTTCTTTGTATTTGCTTGTTTTTTATCTTTCCTGTTTGACCTACACTCTGGTATTTCTTGTGATCTTCCATCTAACTATTTACTGGGTCCAATTCTGATTAAAAGTACCATCTAATTGCACTAAGACATCACAACTTCGCAAGGTGTCCTTATCTGAAACACAGCTTATAGAAAGAACACAATAACCCAAGCCATAGGAGTGAAGCTTTTTATGCTGCCACTATTGGTTCTGCAAATAAAGTAGCCTAAAAGCTTACAGAGGATTAATCCTCTGCTCCTTTCATATTAATAAGTGAAGTATCCAGGGCTAAAGGTATTATAAAAATGGAATAATTACTACTCTGCAATTGTTTACAGTAGTAGGTATCTAGAACAATTTGAATTTCAAAGATTTTACACATTACTACAAATGGATTAACCTATACAATATTCTAAATCCCAAAGTACTGGATTACAAGATATTTCATGACTGGGTCCACAAATAGTCAATCTGTTTAAATACGGGATTGCATTCAAAGTGTCTGTTTACTCCAGACTTCATGTCTGGACAGAGATGAAGACAGGAACTAAAACAATGCAGTATTTTAATGAGGAAAAAGGACAGGCATTTTATAAATATGTATGCATGCAGCTAAGGACTACTCAGATAGAAATGGGCAGGCAGGGAACACAGAAGCTTGGCATGCCAATTAGGTATCTGAAGACTTGCCATGGTAACCTTAAATGATTTTTAAGAAGTGATCCTCATGCATAAACTTAAAAAGATACTTTAAAATTAATTGTTTAAAAGTTGTAAAATAGAAAGAACGAATATTTAATGTACAAACTAACCTTATCATCCAATACAACTTTTGTACCCCCGTACTCAGGTAGTAGAACCTTCTCACCAACTTTTACACTAACTGGTTGAGTGTTTCCATCCTAAAGGGAAAAAATATGAACTGTAAACATTACAGTACTCTAAAAAAGTTTTTGTAGTGAGAATACATTTTAAATTCAAAGTTGTAGAACCAAATGAAAAAAAGTTGCAGAAGCTTGCTTTTGTTTCTTTTCTTTTCTTGGGAGAGAAGTCTACTCTAAACCAAACCCAGCCCAATGAATTTTATTTTGAATCATCAAACACTGGCAGTTTATAAATGTTGAGAATGCATCTAAGTGAACATTTTTGCATTTAAATATGTGTCTCCCCCACAAAGCTTGCTGATACTGAAGTAGCGAATGGCAATTAAGTAATAAACAACATCTTATAGGATATGGGAATCTTTAGGACAGGACTTTGAATATCACTGGGGTAGCCACCAGTACTATTGCCTCCGTACCACTCCTCTATGAGAAGTTACACAATTACACACCATGCACTAGCCTTATCCAACTTGTCCCTTAAAAATCAAATGGTCCAGTCAAGCTTCTGAAATGCAATGTCCACCCCTAGTTTCTATCTATTTGATGAGGGCAACAAAACCAAGGATGAAATTGAAAAAATCCAGAGTAGAAGTGACCTCTTTGTCTTTTTAATTGCCCCACTTCATGATAATGTGAATTGTAATATTTATTGGATTTTTTAAAAAGGAACATGACTGCCTGGACAAAATAACATGAGTAACATCCAAAAAATTGCCAAGGGTTCTACAAATACCCTAACCCCAGACCTGGGAACAGAGCTAATTCTTAAGAGACTTCTAGAACAATTGAAGGGTAGAAGCATACATATATCCAGGGGGACACTGTTCCAGAGGGCAGGTGCTGCAACAGAGAAGGCACACTTCCTTGGTCCTGCAAGATATTTAACTGAAGGGGTCCAGAGCACACCAATCTGGCCAAATGTACTGGACAGGCAGAAAAAATTGGAGACAGGTGATCTCTCAAATAACCAGGCCCTAAGCCATTAAGGGCTTTATAGATGATGACCAGCACCTTGAAGTGGGCTCAGAAGCTGACTGGTAAATAATGCACATGTCATGAACTGGCAATGACATGTGGACATAGTGAGAAATGTCTATTATTGCCCACACCACTGTATTTTGCACCAGCCATAACTTCCAGATGGTCTTCGAGGACAGCCCTATGTAGTGTGCATTGCAGCAGTCGAATCTTGAAGTGACTAAGGCGGGAGTGACTATCTGAAGGACCTCCCAGTTGAGGAAAGGGTGCTTCCTGAGCAGTAGTTACAAGTCCAGGAGAAGCCACAAATTATGCAGCAGTGTTGCCTTGGGAAGTGCAATCCCAATAAAAACCAAAGGGGAGGGGGGCAAACAGCCATACAGTCTTGTCAAGAGTGGCAAAGTATACTGTATATGAGAGTGTGCTGTCTTGCCAGCTTAAGTATTTCATGCAATTTTTTCTTAACTTTATGAAAACAAATGACAGCTATGTTAGTTAAATGCTTCACTTGTTTTCAAAAAAACATAAATTGTCCTTAATCTTTATTAAAATCAGTTCCCTACAGCCAAACATTTGGCTTTTCCTTCCTAGAACTGATTCAATCACCAGCTCTTTTATCCAGTTTATTTATCCAAGGGGAGGATGACAGGAAGGGCTCCTACAGCAAATAGGCTTGGACCAGGTGTCACAATATTCCTTTAAGACTTTGGCTACAAGATAATATATGAAATAAATGAGTCTAACACAGTCCTCCAGGTGAGCGGCCTTCTTTTACCCAGAAGGCGATAAAGAACTGAATAAAAGTAGAAGTGCCTTATACGTTGACTTCATCCTATGGACCAAGTGCCTGTATAGATAGATTTCTCTCAGCCACTTTAAATCACACTTTCCTAAACTTTTATATCCAATATTACATTATAATTTGAAATATGTTGTGTTCAGTTCAATAAAACTTACAATTGAATTGTTTCATGGGAATTGACCAATCTAGTTTTTTCCCTAATCAGAAGGGGAAAAACCACAGTGAAAACTAAGGTAAGGTGTACTAGGATGATGATATACAAGTAAAAAAAATCATCATACAAAACAAGGATTTTGTGTTTTATTTAAAATAATGAATAAAATAGAAACAGTATGAATACTAACTTGTGAAATGTTAAATAAAAGGCCACCACCACCTAGTGAGTTACTATCAAAATGTTTGGGTAGGTGAAAATATGATTTTGCCTAGAGCATTAAGGTAACTCCTATGAAAAGTTATGAAAAAAAATGTAATACAATGACTAAATTCCTGTTTACCTTGCCTTTTGAGCCTGATCCAACTGCCACAACAGTGGCCTGTAGCACTTTTCCTTGAGATTTTTCTGGAATCATGATTCCTCCCTTAGTTACTGTCTCAGCTGCACATCTTTCAACCAGTACTCGGTCAAAAAGAGGAAGAAATTTTTTAAATGCCTGCGCTGCCTGTTAAAATAAAACCAGAAATCATCATGAATTATTAACAAAAATAATTTGCCACCTGAAATATATCCAAGGGATTGTATTGCTTGTGTAGAATACAAAATACATTACGGGAAAGAAGCTCTGAAAAAAAGTGATGCTGATATATGAAATATATCATATTCCTATATCAATTTCAGTCAAAGTAGCATAATGGTCATTTTTTCTTTTCTTTTTTTTACACAATGTTTAATACCCAGTTCTACAGATCAAGGACCTCAAGCACAGAAACAAAGCTTCAAGACTATTGTCAAGGCATAATTTTATCTAGCAGTTGGTAGAGATATTTCTCCTGGAATAAAAACTAATGGGAATGTTTAAAAATAAATTCAGTAAAAAAAATCTAATTGGTGTACATCCAAGCTTATAAGCAGATTTCTAACTACACAATATTGGAGGGTGGTGTCTTGTTCTCTTCCCCAACTCCCCCCCCCCCCCCCGCAATCTGTTCCAGAGAATTCTCCAAACTTCTGCAGGGGGGAGGGAAGAGCAAAGAGAGGGAGAAGTTGATCTATGGGCAGTCTATTGACAAATGGAAAGAACTATAAGTTAATTGTAAAACACGCAAAGAAAATAATTAACTGCAAGAAAATGTAAGTTAACATTCAACAGCTTAAGCATGGTGAACTTTGGATTGGTATTTGTAAGGTTTGACTACTACAATGTTGGTTAACTTTAGTGTGATTTTTTAAAACTCTATAAATGCTTCATTTTGGATACATCAAATCAGTTAACTGCAGATTCACCCTACCAGTTGTAAACCAGCAATAAATATAAATGGTTAAATATAAAACAAATTTACATGCCTAAATAGGCCACAAAAAACTAGTAAATGATTTTAAACAGTAACCATTTATTTTACTCATGGGAAAACAAAATAATGTAGAAAAGGAAGCTAGCCAATTCACATGGGACAAATATTTCTTCCAATACATTCTAGTTGGTTCTAGAACTATCCAGATTATGGCACAGACACTTTCAGAAGCTACTAGAAGAAATGTTGGCTTAGCAAAATCCTCTAGAGGCCACTGTTGCAGCAGCAGCAGAAAACTGAGTGCCCCACATATAGAAAAATATCCATTGAATGCAAGTAACTGAAAACTGATATAATGCTTATAATCTCTTCTCGGGCTTTTCAGCAAAGTGAGAAAAACGGCTATCCATAAGCACCAAATGCCTCTAAATATATCTCTTGGTGTCTACTAAGAGAGCCCTTCTTAGTATCCTATCCAATGTAACTTTCTAAAAGCAGATCATCAGAGGGCTCAAAACCATGCAACTTATAAATTGTGTTTTGAAATAAGATTTCTTTTGTACCAAAGGAGATGAGAAAGGAAAGTGAACATGAACTGGACAGCAGCAAGGGAGATATTTTTTCACCTGCCTAAAGGAAATGTTTAATTCTATTTAATTCTATTTCCTATAAAAACCAATTTCAGGCAGCACTTCCAAATGTTCTTAAAACAAGCCCTCCCCCCCCCCCATTCTCTATGTAATCTGTGTCTTTAAGTGGGTGTAACTACTATGGCTTTCCTTTACAAAGCATGGGAACTGGCTCTGCATAACAGAGAAATCTCATACAAGAAACCCTCTTACACAACTTTGCATTCCAAAATTTCACGGTAATTACAACTATACACTCATTTTCCTGGCAATGTCCCCCTGAATTCAGTGGGATTCATTTCTACAGGAATTGGCTGCAGATGCACAATGCAAACATACATATTTTTAAATCCAGTGTAACCAGAATACACCTTTTAAAAGAATGCCTTAATTTTCGCAAAAAAATTAAACGAGGAAAAACAACCAGACTTACTTTTGAATGAGTAATTAGAGTCTCACAGTATAGTGCATAGTAATGTCCTTACACTCAAAATAAACTTACGCGTAACTTAGTACTGAAGTAGCATCCCACTTCTCCCTGCTAACCCTCAGTTATAGATATAATTATAGCGAATACTATTACGATTAAAGGTTTTAGTCACAAGCAAGAACATGATTCACTGAAAGAGTCTCACTTTTTCAGACAACAGAAAGACAGACGAAGACACGTGTAAAATTTTTCCTCCATACCACCTCCCAGATATTTCGGACTCAAAGTCTTCCAATTCCGGCATTATTGCTATCCAGCTAAAGGATTCTGAAGAACCCACAGGGCAGGAATACAATAACCTTTCGGTGTCCTCTACCCTTAGGTAGAAGTCTACTGAAATCACAGTGGACAAAAGACTGGGCGGAGCTCATGGAGACCTACATCATGGATGCCGAAAGGTTCTCAAGCTCGCTCCTTCCACTTTCCCAAAGAAAAAGAAGAGACGCGCCAGACGTCAATAGAAATCAAACGAATGAAGCGCGATGGTTAATCCCCGCTTTCTGCTCTACGGGAGACAAAGGTTTGGACGGCAGAAGCCCGCCACTCACTCACCATGGTGGGTGCTTCCAAGCCTTTCCTTTCTGGGGTTCCTGCCGCAGCCCCGGCGCACGCTCCCCCTGCTCTCGCGGGTAACCCACACGTGAAAGGGTCAAGGACTGCGCATGCGCCAGCCACACCCACTCGAGAGGAAAACTGCTTCCTGTGCCCTTAGATGGGGGAACTGGTCAGATTTCCTTTCAAACATTGCTTTTAACTTTCTCCTCTCTTCCTATCAATCCCATTTCAAAACTATTTAAACTATTTGATTCACGTGCCTTTCTCTCCCTGAATTCAGGGCCTGTCATCCGAACAAGGCAAGAGATGCCCGGAAGTGACGAAACCCTTTGCACGACCTTTGGTGAGCATGGGCATTCCAGAAAATTCTGGAAGTACGGAGCCCGGGAACCTGTATAATCATAGGTAATGAGGCCTTCGGCGGAATGGACCAATCAACGCAGGCGCCCGTTCGCAGAGAGGCTTCTAGAAGCTCCACCCCTTCCCGATCTCTCCCTCGCGAGGCCTGCCTGAAGTAAGGCAAAAAGGGCGGGGCGCGGGCAGTGGGCGGGCCCAGCAGCGTTGCCGCTACACTCGTTCCAGGGCGTCCTTCCGCGCCAACCTTTCACGTGGGGAAGGAGGTGGGGCAGTGCAAGGGAGGTGAGAGCGCCGCGCTGCTTCCAGCCCCTGCGAGTGGTCCGAGGAGCCACCTTGTTCGTGCTGCGGTATCGCCCTTTGCCCGCGCCCGCCACAGGTAAAGTGGGGCCCTGGATCCAGGAGATCTGGTGGCCTGCAGGAGAATGAGGGGCCACCCAAGGCAGGAGCGCGAGAATCAGTGCTTCCTTCACGTGTTCGCCTCCTGTTTGGGGGGATGGCCCAACGCCAGCCTGTGACCATCCTGCGGATGCGCTTCACTGTAGCCCCTCTCGCCCCCGCGAGCTTTGGGAAGATGGGATTTGTAGTCCAAAGCACCCGGATGGCGCCGGGTTGGAAAAGGCTGGGGTCCGGAGAAGGTGATTCCAGCAGCTCAAAGGCCGCGGGACCAGCGGACGAGGCGCTAGATCGCGGGCTAGGCTGATCGGGGTTCACAGCGTGGTAGTCTCCCTCCCGGTGAATTGTTGGTTGGTTTGCGGGCAGTCAAGGCGGAGATCCAAGCCCCGAGCAGCCCCACCAGCGCCTTAGGGCGCCGCGGCCTTGGCCTTTCCCCGACAGACCTAGCGTCCCCCAGCGGTGTTCGGACAACCCTGCGGTGGGCTTGGGTTACAGCGCCCAGCGGAGCCGCGCGGGGTGGTAGTCCAACGCAGCTGGAGGACGCCAGGCTGGTGGATCTCGGGGGCTCGTCCAGCCCAGCCCACCTGAGGCGTCGCTGATAAAGTTAGCGGCCGGGGATGGCGATGGTTGGCCCTTGACCCCCCCCCCGGAAGGTAAAGGGAGTCTTCAAGCGCCTCACGCGTTTAGGGAAGGAGATTGGGGAGCTGCAAGTTTGATTCGTTGTAGTGCCGCTGTCTGCGTCCTAGGGGGAGCTGCTGGTCTTTTGACCTTGTGTTCCGACCTGGCGATGAATGAAGCACGTGTGAGGGCTAAAAGATACGCTTGGCTTATTCAGTAGACTTTACTCTCTTCCTTTCCTCGCCCCTTTTTTTCCGTTTCTCCCCTTGCATTCTTTCTAACGATAGTAGCTGAGCAACTTGCCTGCCTTTCATGCTTTGATGTCCACTTAAGCTGATAGCAACCCATAGATACCATCTTAAGCCTGATTTACAGGGCACTTTGCTCCAAGATGAGATGGGGGGGTGCATGTATTTAAAAATTTAAAAAACAATTCTGATAGGATGTGACTACTATATATTATTACAGCCTAAAGCAGATTATCAACCTTTTTGTAGCAATGGAGAGACTTGGAATTTTGAGGAACCTTTATGAGCACTCTCACAAAATGGTTGTTGGCATTGCCAAACACAAAGTATTCATATAATAGAAAGCAAAGAAAGAATTGAACTGCAGCTGCCCACTTCTGAGCACAGAACTTGGCTTGTACATGAGTGAGCACAGAAGGACACACACATTATTAATAGTGACTCTGTGCTGGTACAAAACATCTTTTGTTAGATTTGTTGAAATTGAACACCTGAATCCATATTCCTATCTCCCTGGTTGACAATGCAGTACATTTTCAAAGCTCCTTTAAAAAGTTGTGAGCCAACATTTAACCTGCTTTTCTTGGAAGTGGCCTGCTAGTTGAATCATTCAAGTTGAATTTGGCATAGGTAGCTCTACTGTTGTGGTTGATCACACTAGCTATACATGTTCTATAATTTCTTTGCCATTAAAAAAAAAAGTAATATTTTGATGAATTGTAGCAATAGTCACAGAGCTCATAGACTAACCGTATTGTGCAACTCTTTTTTCTAACCTGTGTCAGACTATTTGGGAATTCAGGGACTTTTGGCCCAGTATATCTTTCAGATACCAGTTTAGGAAAGATTGTTCTGGAATATGATAGGCAAGGTTATGATCTGTTTCCACTCTTGAATGTGTTGACACTGAATTGCATTTTTCTATTTTTGCTTTATAGAAATGCTGCGTTTATCATCAGTGCTACGTCAGCTAAGGCCAGTATCCAGAGCCCTGGCCCCGCACCTTACAAGAGCCTATGCAAAAGATGTGAAATTTGGAGCAGATGCGAGAGCTCTTATGTTGCAGGGGGTGGATCTTCTAGCTGATGCTGTAGCTGTCACTATGGGACCAAAGGTATTGGAATAACTCTACCTGGCATTATGTGGGTATTTGCTTGTGAAATGTCTTGAGATGAGGATGAGCAAAATCCAAAGTGGCTTGATTCATCTGAAGTAATATTCTATTTAATTTCAGTGGGAAAATAAAATGTATTTAAATGCATTATGTGGAAATTATTGGACTTAAACATATTTAATTTTGACTGTGCCAATTAAATTCTAATAAGAACATTTTTCTAAAAAGTTTTGAAATTTACTTCCCTGTGGCATATTAGAATATGCTGCCAAGCAAGCATATGCAGCCTTCTCTGAAGCCTATAAAGGTGAGCACTCTTGACATCACATTAATCAGCTGAGCTTAGAAAACTAGTGCATTTTCTGAATTTTTAGCCAAGTGTGAGGTCAGTGAAAGTTGCCATAGTCTAATGTAGGTAGAGTATAATATCAATAGTGAGCCGAAATATACAATTCTAGGGACAGTAACATGTATTTTGCATTCTGTGTTCTACCATTTTTGTGAACAGCCACATAATTGGAATCCTAATTTTCTTGGATTTAAAATGTCATGTTTTGAGTTGTTAAACAGTATTGTAAACTTGGATTCAAGAAGTATGATTTGATTTCTAATTAGGGATGGGCAACATTTATCTTTTTAATTTTCAATAAGAATTCTCTTTTAAACAAATGCAAACTTACTCAATAACATGATTGTATTGTTGCATATTTTCTTGGGCATTTCTCCTTTTGTATGCATGTTGGTTTTTGTCTACTGTTTTTGCAAATATATAACCCTGTTTGTGCATAACTTTATCTCAGTATATGTGCTTTCATGTATATGTTTCTAACCTGTGGAGAAGCATGCATTGGTACTGAAGGTACACATTGGCACTGCTTGCATGTTTCCAACTCTTGTTCACTTGGGAGCTCCAGATATGTTTATTCATGTCCATATTCTAGAATAACATACATAATTATGGTGCATTTCTGGCATGATTTATAGGCTTTTAACAAATGTCGTAAAAATAATTTCTAGTCATTAAGAGATCCGAATGGAACCTAAATTTATATAAGCTCTGCAGGACAATGTTTTAACTTTATATGTTTTATTTCAGGGGAGAACAGTAATTATTGAACAGAGCTGGGGAAGTCCTAAGGTGACAAAAGATGGTGTGACAGTAGCCAAGGCAATTGATTTGAAGGATAAGTACAAAAACATTGGAGCAAAGCTAGTTCAGGATGTTGCCAACAACACCAATGAAGAAGCAGGAGATGGTACGACTACTGCAACAGTACTGGCACGTTCAATTGCCAAGGAAGGGTTTGAAAAGATCAGTAAAGGAGCAAATCCAGTGGAAATTAGAAGAGGTAATACTAAATTTCATCCTGATGTGAGTTCGGTAATTGGGGATGTATTCAAGCTTACTCAGAACTAATTTTCCTAAGTACTTTCAAATGGGCCAGCAAACTATTTTTGGCATTTTTCCATAATTACAAAGGAAAAGTAAGACATATGATATCTGTGCACGATGTTAATCTGATAAAGTGGTCAATATATTGCCCCTTTGTGTGGATTGTAATCTAAACTGTGGCCAGTTATTTTGGAGTCATAAAAAGACCAGATGTTTACATGTTGGTTATACAGTGCATGTGGCTCTAATTTAAATTTCTCAATTTCTAATGTAGCCCTATTTCTAACCCCCCCTCCCATACAGCTGTCTGAAATCGCTATGTCCATTTTCCCTTCACAGTGCTGCATAATGTTGGGTGTGGAAGTGCAAAATAGAGCAGTTTACCTCAGCTTCCTCATGTTATGCCTTCTGAGGCATAATAGAGTCTTGAATGCGTTCATCTTAGTATTAGGCTGGTGTCTTTTTACCTAAAACAAAATAGTGTGTGAGAGATGAAAAAATGATGTGCTGGTGTGTGAATGCCTCAGCCACCTCTCAAAGTGAATGCTTGCATAACAAAAACGTAAGACCCTGGGAGGTTGTTCTGTTGTTAAGTGTTGAATGTGATTATCCCTAATTGCTGGTATAATTAGTAGCTTTTCCGTAGCCTTTGGAGTGTGTATCTCTTAAATACCTATTTACTGTTAGGTCTGTGGATAAGTCAAACGCATACTTTTCTGTTCGCTTTTCAGGTGTGATGCTTGCTGTGGAGGCTGTAATTAATGAATTGAAGAAATTGTCCAAGCCAGTCACAACTCCAGAAGAAATAGCTCAGGTAATGTCATCTCAACCTTAAGCAACTGATTGTTTTCCAATGTGCTTTGCACAATGTAGATATATTTAGGCTACACCATTTAATAGGGCTAACAAAACTCCCTTATTTGGGAACATTTTCTTTAAATGTGTGATATGATGTCATGTTGCCAACTTTTAAAGTGAGGAGAGATTTTTGTACTTAGTTTAATTTCCTAGAGAATGTGACACACAATCTTCCATGTGCAGGTTGCCACAATATCAGCAAATGGGGATAAAGAAATTGGTAACATAATCTCTGACGCCATGAAGAAGGTTGGGCGAAAAGGTGTTATTACAGTCAAGGTAAGGGTTGCACATATGTGGCACTGTGTTCCTTGAACTACTTTGGTCTGTTTTACTACTGCATTTTAAGTCTTACTGAGAGCATATAATGAAATGTGAAGTAAAAGATGTTTAAGATCCTTCTGGACGTGAACACTCGATAATATTTGTTAATAGAAGGTTTAGGTGGGGTAATGACACACACATGTAATGTACCAAAATTAAGGAGCTGTGTTTGGCAATTTAAGTTGTTGCAGTTTGGGCATTTTTCCCCCTACTCAGTGAGAACTTACTATTAGCTCAAAGACCAATCTTTTTGGCTTCCAGTAGCCCTGCAACCAGAGTGGTTAATTTTCCAAATCTTTCAAAAAACAGGATGGAAAAACTTTGAACGATGAGCTGGAAATTATTGAGGGTATGAAGTTTGACAGAGGTTACATCTCTCCCTACTTCATTAATACAGCCAAAGGTGAGCTGCCATTAACTAACCACATGTCTTACTCTGGTCCATCAGTCTCATTGTCTTAATCATAGGAACAAATTAATTCATGAGTAGTGAAGTTCCCCTGACCCTGTTCATTTATTTCTGTGTTCAAGCGCGCTTTGCTACAGAATATAGCAATTTGGTGCCTTATTTTGACCCAAAATGGGCAAGATACTGTTAACATCAGGCTTAGGGATCCCAAGGAAGTATGGAGCCTGTTAAATGGTTACATTGTATATAGTTAAAGTTCACTTTCCTCTGTCTTTATTTTACTGTATTTTAAATGTAGCTTTTAATTTTTTAATTACTTTTAATGGTAGAAGATTGTGATTTTACTCGTGTTTTAATTATGTACGTCACCCAGAGTCACATGCAAGTGATGTGTTGCTATATAAATTTTAATAACAACTGTAGTTGAGGAATACACAACCAGATGGTATATGCTGCTGAGAATTTTCAGAATTGTGATCCCAGCACTTCTGCAGGGTGCCCTAAATAAAATTTTCTTTCAGCCAAAAACAAGATGGATGCCTTGTGGGTCCATCTTTGAATGGAATTTGTGTATGTTTTGCAATTTAAAAAACCTTCATAATAAAGTTCGATATTATTATGTTCCTCTGTAGGACAGAAATGTGAGTTCCAAGATGCTTATCTGTTAATCAGTGAAAAGAAGATTTCCAGTGTTCAATCCATAGTACCAGCTCTTGAAATTGCAAATAATCATCGTAAGCCTTTAGTTATTATTGCTGAAGATGTAGATGGAGAAGCTCTCAGTACACTTGTGCTAAACAGGTAAATTTGATATAATTTTTTTTTAATGCACCTTTTCCAAAGTATTTTCAACACAAGAAGCTGCAATCCTGTACAGTCATTTTTTAAGAAAGGAAGCCCCTCTGATTGTAGTTAGACTTCCATGCTAGTGCACTTAGAATTTTAACTCTTTCCATTAAGAAGAGAAGAATTTGCTATACATTTGTGTTAGTGGAGGCTGTTTCTGTTCCTGGGACAGAAAGGGGATTTTTAAGCATTTGGGAACAGATTTTGAAGAAAATAGGGAACACAGCAAAGTGCTAAAATGAGATTGTTAATGCAGTGGTAAATTACTTTCTCCTGCAGTGTTAGAACAGTGCAGAGGGATACTCTTTGGTTGTCTTTAATAAATGAGTGAAAGCTTGTTCTTGATTATTAGCGATGGGAATTGAGAGTAAGTTATCAAAGCAGTTGTGTACCTATTTTAATAGACAGTTTAATAACTTGTTAATATAGCAGCTGTAAACATAGCCATATAACAGTTCTGATTTTAGTAGGACTGAGCAAAAGTGTGAAGTATTAGCTAGTTGCAATTGGGACTGATGCTGCAAACTAGTTAAGGTAATCTGTAGTTTTAATTTATTTAAAGCAGAGGTTCTTAACCTGGGGTCTGCAAACTTGGGTGGGGAAATTACAGCTTTATCTTCACTAATTTCTACTTTAAATGTAGCTATTCATTAAATGATTTATAGGCAACAAAGTAATTTATGGCTTTAAAATTCCAAAAATGTTAATTTCAGTAAATCTCACCATCTGAAATTACTATACCCTTAAAAAAGAATATACTTTTGTTAATGGTTTGATTAATAAAAAACACATAGATTACTTTATTACATATTTGTTAGTTTTTAATATTTTAATAAATATATATTTGAGAATAATTGGTTGGTTTCCTTTGTAATACAGACTAATGTATTTTATTTTAAATACACTTTTGAAAAGTGTCTGTAGGTTTCACCAGACTCCCAAAAGGGTCCATAGGACAAAAAGGTTAAGAACTGATCTAAAGAGAAATTTAACTGGGGAAAAAATTGAATCTTTACTGGAAACCAGGAATGTAGTTTACTTCAGAGGTTATTTTGGTCTGTAAATAATGAATGGCCTATAGGTTTAGTTAAATTGCCATATTAAAATGAAGTGTATTTACAATTATACAATGAAATATACTTGGGCAGAGAAGTGTTAAAAGATTTCAAACTTAAAAGTGTATGCTGCTTACTGGATCTTCTTTCTCAGATTGAAGGTTGGCCTGCAGGTTGTTGCAGTAAAAGCACCTGGTTTTGGTGACAATAGAAAAAATCAGCTTAAAGATATGGCGATTGCTACTGGTGGTGCTGTAAGTAAACCCTAAAAAGAAATGGAAGATTCTTAATCCATAAGAAATTGGCAGCATTAATGCAAAGTTAATAATCTGTATTTCTATTTTATTTAATTTCTAGAGTTGTGGGATCCTAACATAATTTATTGCATACTTGATTTATTGAAATATTTGATCCTTATTTATATCAAAGGAGAATGGGAAGGTGTTTTATGCCAAAGCAGACTATTGATCTGCCTAACTCAGTCATCTTTAAACTTTTTAGTTCTAATGGGCTGCTAGGAGAGAGCAGATGGCTTTTGTTAGAAGTGTGAAAAGAGTACTTGCAAAGAGCTTTGGGATTTAGACCAAGGGTGCCCAGATTTGCATTCTTGCAATGGTAGAACTTGCCCCACCATTTTAAGACCAGCTATGTAGCTCATAGAGAGTCAGTTTGGTACAGAGGTTAAAGGCATCAGGCTAGAAACCAGGAGACTGTGGGTTCTGGTCCTGCCTTAGGCATGAAGCCAGCTGGGTGATTTTGGGCTAGTCACTCACTCTCAGTTGTAGGAAGAGCAGTGACAAACCACTTCTGAAAATCTTGGCAGGAAAACTGCAGGAACCCTTCCAGGCAGTCACCAGGAATCAACACTAACTTGAAAGCACCACAAAACAAAAACCCTAGCTCACAACTGTCGACATTGGAAACAAGTGGACTTCCATATTGTGAGGCAGGAGCCTTTCCATTACCGCCTAGAGGTGTCAGCAATAGAACTAGAACATGTTTTATGCTCTGCTGGTTAGCTGGAGGTCTGAACTGAAAAAAGTGAGGCCTGCATGGATTCTTGAATGTGCAGCATGAAACTAATAATTCTCTGTGAGCTATAAAGATTGAAAAAAATGTAAACTATACTGTTTAAGTGCCTGGACTATAAATGAGATTCTGTGCAAATAGCAAGAATATGAAAAAAAAATGCAACTGGTAGCAAAGAAGAGCTTTGTTCAATATTATCTATTGCAGGTGTTTGGAGAGGAAGGTTTAACTATAAATCTGGAAGATGTTCAGCCTCATGATTTTGGCAAAGTTGGAGAAGTCATCGTAACCAAAGATGACTGCTTATTGCTTAAAGGAAAAGGGGATAAGGCTCAGATTGAAAAACGGATTCAGGAAATAATTGAACAATTGGAAACCACAACAAGTGAATATGAGAAGGAGAAGCTAAATGAACGCCTGGCTAAGCTTTCTGATGGAGTAGCTGTACTAAAGGTAGTTATGGGTTTTCTGTCTGGGTAAACCCAAGTTAAGGAATTTCATCTATTTATGATAATTGCCCTACTTAATAGTGCTTTCTCAGTTGGGTAGCATACAAATTTAAATAAATAGAAGGCAGATATAAATGGCTTTAACACACTTGAAACTTGGTAATCCCATCCTATCCAGGAGACTCTGGGTTGGAGGTAGTTGATCTAAAAATTAGTTACAAGTGACTGTGAAAGTATTGTGTTCAACTATTAAAAACTGGGTTTTGTGAAAATAGTATCTATAGCAAGGTACAGGAAGACTATACAGTAAAACCTTGGATTGCGAGTAACTTGTTCTGCGAGTGTTCCGCAAGATGAGCAAACATTTCTAATAAATTTTAATTTGATAAACGAGCGATGTCTTGCAATATGAGTAGTATGTGATGCTGAATGTCACATGATCACAACTGAGCCAATGGTTCTTCTCTCTTGCTGTGGGATTGTAGGTGATCACTTTGATATACAAGTGGTTTGGATTACAAGCATGTTTCCGGAATGAATTATGCTCGCAAACCAGGGTTTTACTGTATAGTACTTTTCTCAAATGTGGTTTATGACAGCAGTGGTTTGTTAAACTCAATAGTATTTGTGGCCTGAGTCATCTCTTAAACTGGAAGCGGTGCAGTTTCTTCAGTGGTAAAAGTAGTAAGATGCTTAATCCTGCCACAGGACTGAAAACTAGTATGATTAGTTTTTTATGTCAAAGGGAGCTTTGATACTTATTTCCTGAGCAACAGCATTCCGAGCATGTAAGACAAGCTGCCTTATCCAGAGTCTTTCAGATTACAGAACTCTGCAAATAATTTCTAAGTAAGAACTTGACAACAAGCTAAACAAGGATTTCTCTTAGGTTGGAGGAACAAGTGATGTTGAAGTTAATGAGAAAAAAGACAGAGTCACTGATGCCCTAAATGCTACTCGTGCTGCAGTAGAAGAAGGCATAGTCCTGGGTGGTGGCTGTGCATTGCTCCGCTGTATTCCAGCACTAGACGCTTTGACTCCAGCCAATGATGATCAGAAAACTGGTAAGTAAATGGCAATACTTTTTTGTTACTATAAAACACACTTGGACACTGAAATTCTAAGTAACTTCAGAACTTCCTATAGTACCCTCCCTTCTCCCCAGTGCACCTGTCCTTTACCTTCTTCAGAAATTGACTTCAACTATCCAGAGCCTGTTGAGAGCTGGAGAATAGGAGATAGACTTCACAAAATTTATTTCATGATTCAGGCTGGAAATTTTACACCTGAAGTCTACGTTTGGAAAGATAATCAACATATATGAAAATTGTCAATGTTGGTTCCATTAACAGCAATGAAATTAGTATCAAATACTTGCATTTATAAGATGAGCTTCTGTAGTAACCAGATCCCTGTTTATTTTAGGCATAGAGATTGTTAGGAGAACACTGAAAATTCCAGCTATGACTATTGCCAAGAATGCAGGGGTTGAAGGATCACTGATAGTTGAGAAAATCATGCAAAGCCCACCTGATGTTGGCTATGATGCTATGCTTGGCGACTTTGTGAATATGATAGAAAAAGGCATCATTGACCCAACAAAGGTAAATACACAGTTTTCTAATGATTCTGTACTAGTGCTCTTGGATAGTAATTCATTATTTTATATAATACTTTTAATCCATTCATAGGTTGTGAGAACAGCACTGATGGACGCGGCAGGTGTTGCTTCCCTTTTATCTACAGCTGAAGCAGTAGTAACTGAAATTCCCAAAGAAGAGAAGGATGCTGCTGCTGCTATGGGAGGAATGGGTGGAGGAATGGGAGGTGGTATGTTCTAAAATCCTAGGCTACATGGATACATATCATGAAATACAATGCATGACCTGATAGTTTAAGTGAACCTTGGGTCAGAGTCAGACAGGATGGATAGTGACTGCACAGAAAGGGTCTGTGTTGAAAAAAAAAAATCACTGTAACATTCAGTTACTGGATTTCAGTTGACATATGTATGATTGTTTACAGTCATTGTCCATGCCTACAGATAATTTATTTTGTACTTTGAATAAAGACATTTGTACATTCCTGATACTGGGTGCAGATCCATGTACCAATCCTGTGCTCTGAACTTAAAACCAGTTGAAGCACTTGCAATTCTGCTAAATCAGACTTTATTGGTGCCTGCTGTCACTAAAAAATGCAGAAGCCATTGTGTGCAAGACTGAATAAAATTGTGTACAAAGTAGACAAATATACAATTATGTGACAACTTTATGTAATAAAAAGATTGCTCTAAGGTATGGTATGTATTAACTTATTCACAACATAATCCTGTTCATAGCAGGTACTAGATTTTCCTGGATAACATTTATTGGATTTCAGAGCCAACTGGCAATAACTCTTAGCAAAATTGTTTTTCTTAAGGGAAGACAAATTATTCTTCAAAAGTTAACGTTCATATAAAAATTCTTCTCAAGCTATTTTTCTTTTAATCCATGAAAATGGAAAGCAGGATGATTGAGCTGCTTTCCAGTAGCCTAAAAAAAAGTTTTAATAAAATTTTTGTAGCTGAAAGTAGAACTGCACTGAAGCAGTTTAGAATCCCACAGTACTTTCGTTCAATCTAAGAACTTTTCTTGCCTGAGTAATAATTTTTCATGATTAAAGCTCTAGGGCTAACTTGATTATGGGACCTATGAGCAATGTTTAAGCAGTTCTGTAGTAAAGAATGCAGCTGAGCATGTATTACAGTACCCTCACATTTATGAAAATAAATGAGTGCATGGTATCATAAAATAATAGTCATAGGAAATAGTATGTTTATGAATCAAGCAAGGCTTATCAAACTGTATTACAAACATTAAGTGCAGCAATATATAAAATTATAAAGGTGTTAAATTCAAATACACTGTTGCTTTAACTTAAACTATATTTACATATAGTTAAAGCCAATGTTACAGAAGCCAACTCACACAAACAGTAGTATCCCTTCTCCTGTTTATTCCTAATCTGTTTTCCAACTTTCTAAAGCAGATTGAGAGAACTATGGAGGAAGGTGGGAATGTGCTTTGCTAGCACTGTCAGTTCTGCTGGTAAAAGCAAGCTGCTAGATACAAGCCATAAACCTCCAGGCATTATGGTTTGTCATTAACTGGAACATATTTTTAAAGCTAGAGTTCATGATTACTCATATAAGACCCCAGTATATGTAGCCACCTGTTGGAATATTGAAACAGTGTACTACAGTACCATGTTAAATAATGTACTGGTAAAGCTGAGCCCTTTCTGTAGGATTCATACAATTTACTAAAATACTGCATATTAAGTCTGCTACCAAAGTTTATGCACTAAGAAAACAAGCTTTGCTTTCAGAACTGCACACTGCTAGTTAAAGCTAATTTTGAATACTAAAAATAAATATGCATTTAAAATAATAACTTAAACTTGATTTCAATAGTAAATATTAAACATTGTCAAAATAAGGCTATAGAACTGGTAACAGTGCTGAGTTTTATACATGCTGAAAAGATGAGGGAGGCAATTGTAAATATAGCTGCCACTCAGTGAACTTATCAGCACCTTAGAATTGCACTTGACTGAAGCTTCTATGTACACCTGCATCTTACATGCATGTTTTATACAGTAGTATTATACATAATTGGCAAAAAATGCCCCATATAATTGGAAGCCATATGAGAAAAACATCTCATATGTAAATGTGGTGCCAAGAAGTTTGAAAACTACTTTTATGTATGATGCACTTCATGAAGCATTAATTCTCGAGGTATTGTGGTTTCTGGGCCATACAGCTTGGCTGCTCTTCTTTCAAATGCAGCTACCATCTGCTTAACAACTTCATCAAAGAACAATGTGGCAAGCTGAGAATGCAAAAGTGAGCGAAACTCGAAAGAAATCTGTAAAGGAAAATAAAATTACCGGTCACCCCTAATGTTTAAGATGGATAGGCAGTCATTTTTACATTAATTCATATTGGTGAATAATGGCTAATTACAAGATCATAAGAAAATTTGGGCATTTTGTGCTGCAACTTCAATCTAATATTTATAGATTCCAATTTTCCAGCCATGAATCATACCTTCATTTACCTTACGAATAATCTTTTCCATTCAAATGGTATTGTAGCGCTCAATACAGTAATACATACACAAAATGAATACCGTGGGACTTACAGCAAAAACATGTGGCATTTTTTGGTTTACTTCCCAATTACATGGTGCTCCCTACACAATACAATACTTCGTTAGTTACTTTGTCTTTTGTCTCTATCCCTTC
This sequence comes from Python bivittatus, assembly GCF_059951505.1. NCBI lineage: Eukaryota > Metazoa > Chordata > Lepidosauria > Squamata > Pythonidae > Python > Python bivittatus. Next base: position 9,522,124 of record NW_028277040.1, read on the forward strand.
TCCCACATAATCAATATTCTAAGTTTGCTATGTTTTAGGACTTTATATGATTTCCAATTCAAAGTGCTTCATCATCCTTTGGAGTACATGGGGGCATTCCAACAGCACCTGTCTGCAACTGAAAGCAGCTGTGTCCGCCTAGGATTGCACAGCTGTCTTCTACAGCTTGCAGGCCAATCCTACATAAGATTTAGTGTAAGGAAGTGCCAACAGGTGTTACATGCATGCCCATGTGTGCTCATTCCTAAGGACCTCTCTTCTTTAGAATCCAAAACACTGCACAGTTAAAAATACCTAACCAAGAAATCTTATATCCCCATTTAAGAAGGCTAAATAGTTACATTTAAATAAATACCTAAATATACTGGTTCACTGATACATTGCATTTTATTAGTCTTTATATTCTAAAAAATAACCTTTGTCAATAATAGGCAATCATTTGGCTAGTTCTGACAATTCTTCTGTTCAACACAACAATATTGAAAATCGAAAAAAAGCTACAGGTAATCCTTGCTTAATGACCACTCATTCAGTGACCGTTGGCACTGAATGAGTGGTACTTACAACTAGTCCTCATAATTGCGGCCATCACAGCATCCCTCAGTCACTCAGTTGCCATTTGCAACTTTCACTGCTAGCTTCTGACAAGCAGTCAATGGGGAAGCTGGCAGGAGGTTGCAAATGGTGACCGCGTGACATCGAGGTTAACGACAGTGCAGGATTCGCTTAACAATGGCAACCAGAAGTTGTGCTTTACGACAGCGTCATTAGTGATGGAAATTCAGTCCTAATTACTGTCATTAACTGAGGACTACCTGTGTTCAGAAAAAAAAATCCTGAAAATAGCCAAAGCAAACTTTGAATGAAATGCTATTAAAAAACCTTGAAATGATAATGAAATTACTAGTACTAGTGGAATGATTTATTCTGTGCATGTTAAAAATTGCTTGGAAATAAGCATTCTTTCACTCCTTAAAAGCAAATTCATTAAAGGTGGATGGCTGCAACTAAAAATTATGACTCACAAACTCCCTCAGTAATTTTGCAATCATAATTTAAAGCAATCTATACAAAGCCAATTTGGTGTAGTGGTTAAGGCACCAAGCTAGAAATAGCTAGACCATGAGTTCTAGTCCTGCCTTAGGCACAAAGCCAGCTGGGTGACCGTGGGCCAAACACTCACTCTCAGCCCTAGGAAGGAGGCAATGGCAAGCCACCTCTGTAACATACACATTAAAATACATATTTAAAATGCTTCATTGGAACAATACTTCAACCAGATACGGCTTCAAAGTACATTCCCCTGGTCTCAATTGCTTGGAAGAATTATTTTGCTACTTACTGAAAAATCCAAGGTGCATGTCCTTTGATAGCCAGGAATTCCTGGACTGAAGCGCCATACAGTTTCCAGATGATTAAATAATCTTCCATCTGTACATGATGCCTATGAAAAATTTTAATTACGTAAATTTATATTGCATTCAAAATTCTGAACCCCATATTTTTAAAATATGTCTTAATTTCTATACTTTTGTGTGTTATATGATCTATATAATACCACAGTAACTGCAGGAAAAAAAAAGTATTTTTCAGCATGGAGCAAAACTGAAAGAAACATTGCATCAATCTATAAAAATCCAAGATGAACGAGTTTTCTCTTAGAAGAGTCCAGCTTAATTTGAGCTTTGCTACTGTTTCTCAGCAGTATTTTTTCACTTCTTTCTGCAAGGACAAAACCTGTTTTCTTAGGTAAAGTTAAAAAAAAAACTGAAAAAAATCTGAAGATGGGTAATTTCTTAAAAAGTATAATCTAGTCCTTGCAACTGTTTTATTTTCATTTCTTCTCTCTGGGACAATTATTTTTCCTTCTGAAGGATACACATTGAACAATCTATTTTATGTTGGCCCAACTATAGCAATTACTTTACAGGAACAACCTTCTAATCTTAATAGTGCCTCAAAAGAAGTTGAAATGTGCATTACAGAAACAGCCTGGAGGTAAATAGGAAATATCCAAGTAGTACGGAAAGGAATTAAAAAGCTGGGGGAAGAATTTTCCAGCTTCAGTCCCCAGCACCTGTACTTAAAAATGATCAGATAGGAGTGATATGACCCAAGACGGGCAGTGCCAGTTTCAGTAGACAATACAAATTTAAAAGTACAACTAGTTTAACCTGGTATAATGCAGCAGTGTATCTTTATACCAGTCTATACAGGCAGGAAGTGACCCAGAGGTTCTTTTAGAATATGGACAAGTTGGGAAACAAGAATGTTTCCTTTCCAGAACAGTGTGGTAATAGCCACACTTTAATAATTGAAGAATCAGCATTCAGTTCATTGCAGCTTTTTAAAAAATAATTTTATAATTATTTATAATTAAATTATATAAATTATTCATAATTTATGGGTAAGGATCAAGTTTTGGCTCGGCAGAATAGTGTGACTATTCTAGTCAGAATCCCAATTATAGTGTAAGGTATAAGAGTGCAAATTAAGTGTAAATTGGATAACTTTGTTATGTAGCAATTTTGAGCAGTATAGCTTTGAGAGTTTCATGCAGTCTGGGCAACCTGACTGTATCTTGACATTGGACTGTCTCTTTCTAATTTGCATTCAGTAGAGTTTATCCCTGCCAGCACTGGCTTTTGTGGTGTGGCAAGATTTCAGCAACACATGGCATAGCGAAAGCCATTCTGGATCTGATTGCTGAAGCTGAGAGACCGAGGAACAAGAACTGTGGCTGCTGCAAGACACTCGCAGTAGTGCCGGAATTCATTAAAGCATGCTGCTTTGGGGTTTTGTGCTTTAGTTTCAAGAAGTATAGAGCTTAAAAGGACATTTCCAGCCAGCCTCATCTGAGAAAAATAAGGCCTGCTTGCAAATTCAGGGGATTTAATTCTTCCAACTGAATATCATACATCTAAAGTAGAGATAGCAGCACTGTGCTATTGATTAGATTTTAATAAAGAATCTTTTAATTACAATATGTACATATCAGTCCAACATACATCACAGGGCATACTTTGGATATAGTTTTCTCAGCCGGTCAGGAGGAAGGTGATCTGAACATGGAAGTCTTAATGGTCACCCCCATGTCATGGTCAGATCATTTCCTGGTGAAGTTCAGACTGACACCAGCTTTTCCCCTTTGAAAGAGTGGGGGAACTCATTAAATATGATCTGCTCCTGGAGACCAATGCCCCCAGATTCTAGAGGGCTCTGGGGGAATTTCCTGCTGGTATGACTGGTGCTCCTGTAAATACCCTGGTTGCTTGGTGGAACACGGAGTTATCCTAGGCAGTTGACACAATATTTATTTATTTTATTTATTTGTCACATTTAAATAGCCACCCATTTCACACAAAGCAACTTTGGACCGCATACAACAATTAAATAAAACAGCAAATAGGTTGAAAAAAGCATTATAAAAAGATAAGTAGTAATTATTAAAATGAAAATATTATCAAAAAGTTTAAAATATACAAACCCCAGAGAGAGAGCAGAAGATCAATCATAGTGGAGCCATCTAACAATATCTCCATTATTATTATAAGTTATTACAATAACTTCTAAACCTTTCTCCCTGCCTGCAGAACCCAAGCAGCACCTCAGTATACCCAAGCTGAGGGCTACGAAGCAAGTGGGGGGTCAACTAGAACACAAGTGGAGGAAAACCCATGCCAAATGCAATCAAATCCAGCCTAGAGGCCTTAACAGTAAAGGGCAACAAAGAAATGTTTCTTCTCCCCTCTACTGCATCTTCTCAGTGTCACCCAGCAGAGCTTTTCTGAGTGGTAATGGATCTGTTGCAATCTAGCCCAAACAAAGTGGTTGCTGTACCTCAGTAGCATGCTCAGAGAAATTCATGAGACATTTTGAAGATGAAGTTGTTTGCATTCACCATGAATTAGCCTCTATGGTTAATACAACACCAGAAGTGTCCAGAGCACCATCCTGTCCTGTTTATTGGATAGGTTTCAGTTACTGATGCCAGAGGATATGGACAAGGTACTTTGTTGTGCTTGATCTCCCACTTGTGTTCTTCATTCCTGCCCTTCCTGGCTTATTAAATCTAATAGGGAGGGGCTGTGTTGAGGGAGTGGTTCCAGCCTCTTTAAAAGAGACATTTATTAGACTATTCCTGAAGAAACCAAACCTTGACTCAGAGGATGAAAATAGTTATAGGTCAGGGCCCTTTCTTGGGCAAGCTGCTTGAGTGGGGGGTGGCCAAAACTCCAGGCTTTCTTGGATGGAACTGATCTTTGAGATATTCAGATATTCAATCTAGTTTCAGGCATGGCTAAAGAACAGAAACTGTTGGCGCCCTATGGAATGACCTGTATTGGGGAGTGCAACTCTGTTAGTCCTCCTGGATCTGGACCTTTCAGTGGCTTTCAATACCATTGACTATGGTATCCTCCTGGACAGGGTGTCAGAGCTGTACAATGGTGGTTCCACTCTTACTTGGATGCCTGTTTCCAGAAGACAGTGCTGGGGGATTACCATTCTGCCTCATGACAATTGGGCTACATAGTCCCTCAGGGCTCCATTTTATCTCCTAGGTTTCTTAACATCTACATGAAACCAATGGAACAGGCCATCCAGTGAGCTGAAGTGCCATCAATATGTGGATTGCTCCCAGCTCTACCTCTCCTTTTCATCTAATGCAGGTGAGGCAATTGGCATTCTGAACCAGTGCCTGGACAAGATAATGGAGTGGATGAGGACCAATAAATTGATACTCAATCCAGACAAGACAGATACTGTTTGTGGGTGGTGATGCTGTCCAGCTGGGTGGTGCCCTGCCTGGCCTGGAGAGGTCCACACTCACCCCCTAAAGGAGCAGGTTTGCAGTTTGAAGGTGGTCCTAGATCTATCATTGTCACTAGAGGCCCAAGTGGCTTCAGTAGTACAGAGTGCCTTTCAACAGCTTTGGCTGATTTATCAACTGACCTTCCCCAAAGACAGCCTCACAATGCTCTGTTCTGGTTGGATTATTGCAATGCACTATACAGTGGGGCAAAAAAGTATTTAGTCAGCCACCAATTGTGCAAGTTCTCCCACTTAAAAAGATGAGAGAGGCCTGTAATTTTCATCATAGGTATACCTCAACTATGAGAGACAAAATGGGGGAAAAAATCCAGAAAGTCACATTGTCTGATTTTTAAAGAATTTATTTGCAAATCATGGTGGAAAATAAGTATTTGGTCAATATCAAAAGTTCATCTCAATACTTTGTTATATATCCTTTGTTGGCAATGACAGAGGTCAAATGTTTTCTGTAAGTCTTCACAAGGTTTTCACACACTGTTGCTGGTACTTTGGCCCATTCCTCCATGCAGATCTCCTCTAGAGCAGTGATGTTTTGGGGCTGTCGCTAGGCAACATGGACTTTCAACTCCCTCCAAAGGTTTTCCATGGGGTTGAGATCTGGAGACTGGCTAGGCCACTCCAGGACCTTGAAATGCTTCTTACGAAGCCACTCCTTTGTTGCCCGGGCGGTGTGTTTGGGATCATTGTCATGCTGAAAGACCCAGCCACGTTTCATCTTCAATGCCCTTGCTGATGGAAGGAGGTGTTCACTCAAAATCTCACGATACATGGCCCCATTCATTCTTTCCTTTACACGGATCAGTCGTCCTGGTCCCTTTGCAGAAAAACAGCCCCAAAGCATGATGTTTCCACCCCCATGCTTCACAGTAGGTATGGTGTTCTTTGGATGCAACTCAGCATTCTCTCTCCTCCAAACACGACGAGTTGAGTTTAGACCAAAACGTTCTACTTTGGTTTCATCTGACCATATGACATTCTCCCCATCCTCTTCTGGATCATCCAAATGCTCTCTAGCAAACTTCAGACAGGCCCGGACATGTACTGGCTTAAGCAGGGGGACACATCTGGCACTGCAGGATTTGAGTCCCTGGCAGCATAGTGTGTTACTGATGGTAGCCTTTGTTACTTTGGTCCCAGCTCTCTGCAGGTCATTCACTAGGTCCCCCCGTGTGGTTCTGGGATTTTTGCTCACCATTCTTGTGATCATTTTGACCCCACAGGGTGAGATCTTGCGTGGAGCCCCAGATCGAGGAAGATTATCAGTGGTCTTGTATGTCTTCCATTTTCTAATCATTGCTCCCACAGTTGATTTCTTCACACCAAGCTGCTTGCCTATTGCAGATTCAGTCTTCCCAGCCTGGTGCAAGTCTACAATTTTCTTTCTGGTGTCCTTCAACAGCTCTTTGGTCTTGGCCATAGTGGAATTTGGAGTGTGACTGTTTGAGGTTGTGGACAGGTGTCTTTTATACTGATAACAAGGTCAAACAGGTGCCATTACTACAGGTAACGAGTGGAGGACAGAGGAGCCTCTTAAAGAAGTAGTTACAGGTCTGTGAGAGACAGACATCTTGCTTATTTGTAGGTGACCAAATACTTATTTTCCACCATGATTTGCAAATAAATTATTTAAAAATCAGACAATGTGATTTTCTGGATTTTCCCCCCCATTTTGTCTCTCATAGTTGAGGTATACCTATGACGAAAATTACAGGCCTCTCTCATCTTTTTAAGTGGAAGAACTTGCACAATTGGTGGCTGACTAAATACTTTTTTGCCCCACTGTATGTCGGGCTTTCAAAAATAGTCTTGAAACTTCAGTTGGTTCAAAATAAGAGTGGCTAGACTGCTCACTGGGACTGGCTGAAATGAATATATTATGCTAGTACTTCACCATCTACACTGGCTGCCAGTCTGTTTGTGGACCCAATTCAAACTACTGGTTTTGACCTTTAGAGTCCTCAAGGCTTAGGACCAGATTACCTAAAGGAGCACCTTCTGTAGTATGTACCTAACCTGAACCTTAAGGTCTTCTGAGGCCCTCCAAGTCCCCCACGAAAGGAGGCAAGACACATCTCTACATGGGAGGGTTATTTCTGAGGTGGCATTCATAAATAGAATGCCTTCCCCAGATAGGCTCAACTGGGACCCACATTAACATTATTTCAGTGCCAGGCAAAGACCTTTTTATTTTCCCAGGCTTTTAAAACATATTTTAATCATATTCTAACTCGTACATTTATTCATATTATTTTAGATTGTTATGACTGCCTTACTGCTTCCTGGTTTATATGGTGCATTTATTTAGTATTTTATTTGATTTTATTGGATATATTTTAACTCAAATTGTATTATCTTTTTTTTTCTTTTTTGGTGTAAACCACCCAAAGAACTTTGACTATTGGACAGCTTAAAAATTTAAATAAATTACACATACATTGAATAAATATTCTGTTCACGCTTTAAAGCAGGCCTGGTTCTATAGCTCTCCCTCTGCACCCTCTTCCAGTTTAGTGCTAGTTACATACATCCAAATATCCTCCCCAGCAATAAGTCATGTCCAAGAGATGTAAAAGGAGAAGAGTAATCAGAGGGAGAGCCAGCCCAAGATTTCCTGGTCAAAATATAGGTGGATAAGATTCCCTATTGACAACGCTTGGAGTTCTTGTATTCTATATTGAAAAGTGTGGCAGTTTACATATAACAGGAACAAAGAAGAAGTATTACCTTAACCAAGTGAGGTCTGACTAGTGTAACAACTGATGTGTATTTTTCCAATATAGGAGGAAATCCTATTTCTAATTTAGCTTTGCAGTATCCTGAACGTTTGGATAATACATCTGATTTTTTACACCAAGGAACAAAGTTCTTGTATTCGCTTACAACAGCTACCACATCATACATTTCTTGCATAGAATACCTGGTAAACAAGAAAAATGGAAATTAAAATTATTAGAGATATGTAGCTAAATTATACAGGTAGTCCCTGGGCTAAGAACGCTTAAGTTACAGATGATCCATAGTTAAAAACAGAGCCTATTGTAGCAAAATTTGAGTTAAATACACAATGATTCGAGTTAAATACACAATGGTTCGAGTTCATTACACAATACTACTTATACAGTAGTATACAATACTGTTCCAGTTTACATACAAATTTGACTTGAGGACAGACCTTGGGAACGGAACTGGTTCTTAAACTGGGGACTACCTGTATTTCATTTCTCTATTTCCCTTTGCTTTAAATGCTATTCCAACCATTCTATAAACAAATATGCAATTTCAGCGAGCTTTCTCACACAAGGTTGTACTTCAAGGACACAACTCTGCCTGCCATTCCAGTATTTTATTGCTCTGAAAACAAGGGGCTGTTCATACTTTCCTTTGCACAAGCTTTAGTCCCAATGGATTTAGTAAAAGAGAGCCAATATAATCCTGTGTATACAATGTAGGCCTTTAAAAGAGACCTTACTTTAACTCCTTATTCTGCCATAAACTCTGGATAATCTTGAAAACTTCTTCTCAGCCTTGACTCTTTCCTTATAACACAAGGATATCAAAGATTATTTGAGGGGATTTGGGGCAGGAAGGATGAATAATAATGAGTTTATGAAAGTAAACCCACATCCATACTTTGAGAGTTAACCTTTGATAAATGATGGCAGTCTCAAAATCTTTTAAAAATTTTATTCTAAAATATAAAAAATTAAATGTATTGTGTGGAAAGCAGAAAATATAAGTTAGTAGTCAAATTTTTGCAAATTGCATTTGACTTCCTGGAAAAAGGTAAAAGGTCTTGGTAAAAATACACAGTAGTTAAATGATGCATCTTCTGCTGTTAATTAAAGGGTTTCAAAATTTGGGTTCAAAATTTTAACTCTACTTATTATTTTACGTGAACTTTGTTTTTATTCCCCAAAGCTATTAGTGTATCTTGAACTGGCCTTCAAAGCCTATTAAAAATGAATTTGAGAATATGAGGTGGTAAGTAAGCAGTAACATTTAAAACTTAATTTATATAGTTCATTTCTTTCATAAGGCAACATGAGACTCTCATATCAGGCAACATATTGAAAGGAGTAGTGGATCGCATCCCTACTTGCTGCCAAAAGAGTGCACCAATAGTAATAACTTTTTGTTGGTGGCAGTTGATGCTACTTGCCCATTACAGAGAATTGCTGGGCACAATGCCTTGCTTCGAGTAAGAACTCCTTCTCAGCAAATGCTGAAGTAGAAAAAACTACCATTACCATATGCCACCATACAGATTGTCTCCATAACCACATGAAACAATAATGACTTTGTGTGAAGAAGGACCTCTGAGAATAAAGTTCCTATACTGCTCTCCCTACTAATGCAGCACAAACATCCATTCACATAAATCTGGGGAGGAAGCAAGGCATGTTCTCCAGCATCATGTGGCAGGTCTGCTTCAACTATGTTGACATACTTACCCCAAACATTTTCATAACTGATAGTATGGGATAATACTTCACCACACTATATACACTGCCATACTACATACATTATCTCAAGAAAAGGATAATACATCCTATTCATCAATAACTAATAATGATCTCCTCATACTAGGATTATGGGCTAAGCAAAGAATATAAAATGCTGTGTTTGCTTTCTCAAATATATAGCTGCCCTAAAAATCATATGCTGTGCATGTTAATCCTGTTTACATACAGTAGGACTGTAAACTGTTCAGAGCACATCAACAACTGGAACAGCATATAATTTAGTAAAACAAAATTAATTAAGTACAATTTAAGGACTGCTTAAATAATTTAAGATTAAAGTGTGAAATCCAGAAAATTCACAATGAAATAGATATGCATCAATTTTAACTATACAGTATACACAATTTGAGCAAAGGCAGTAGAAAATGGGAAATTGACTGGTTTCATCACACAATCCATGAGTATCTACTTCCATATAACTGTACATCTAGTTTTTTATACAAACCCTATAATCCTTCTTTCTGAATATTCTTTCCTTTTGTTCACAAATGGCGCAGTAATGTTGAAGTAAGTTCTTCTTGGAAAGGCACAACTTTTTGCTGGTATTTGTGGCAGTGGGGCTTTGCTCACCAATATTTCCCAAGAAGTCAAATGCCTGCAATGATTTAAACATTTTCATCAGAACAGGCATCTGGTTAACACAGTATAAATCAGCCAACAAAACAAGAATAAAAATAAAGAGTAACACAAGGACAATCAAAGCTCAGGATTAGGTTTTTATGCCTTGGACAAGCTAAATATATCTCAGTCATGAGAGAACCTGGCAACAGTACAATATAAAGGCTGTCCCCCTTAAGACTTGGCTCTGAATCAATCTGAGGCCACACGCTACTGGGTTCATATACTGTATTTCAAAAGCAAGTTTCTTGTCAGAATGGCAAGTATCAAACACATTAAGCCTTTCTTCTACAGCTATAAAGCATGACTCTAATAGAGAGTTGAAAATATTTTTCATAGAGTATTATTTTTTCTCTTTTGAAGGATCTTAAATCTTTGACAAGGATGTAGACGTTTGGCCTGTACAGACTGTTAGAATCACAGTTACCCGTTATACTTTTTAGGGCCCCTCTTCCTTTTAATATTCTCCCACACTTGTCAGCAAGGCATGGGTCTTCTATTATAAACATTTGATTCGATTAACGTTTTCTTTTATTGCCATATACTTCATTGAAAGAAATGCTGCTTGCTTAGATTTAGCTATCTGTACTTTCAGAGGTTTTTTCAGAGGTTAAAGGCACAAGCAATTTCATGCTAATACTAATCTTACCCTAAAATACTACATCCACACAAAGTTCTGCTCCTGCAATAGCATTTCTACCAGGGTTACTGTATGTCTTTAAAATAGAGGCAGGAAACTTTTTTCAGCCTTGGGATCTTGCCTTTGTGCCCTGCTCAGAAGGTACAGAAGGTCATGCCATCACCAAAGACCAGACCAAAAAACTGGGACCTTCATTACATTTCAGGAGGATTTTAAAGGACAAATGGATACCTTAAACCTTACAGAAATACAAAAAAGGATTTTTTTTTTTTGTATTTTGCCCTATCAATTCTGGGAATAGCCTGGGGCTGTAAGCAGTTCACAAGTCATGGGTTGCCAAGTCCTGTTTTAAAAGACTCCTCCTAGAACTCTATCCTCCAAAAAGAAACTCTGCAGGAAAGCAAATCTTGGGCAGCATGGGCGGGGCTGCAGAGAGAAAGGAAAATCATCCTTTTTCACTTCTGCTGACAGAGGTTCTACTAAGTAAAATCTGATTTGGAAAGTTCACTCAATTATCCTATCTTATAATGTACTGCCTCTATTAATTCTAAAATACTTGCAAAGGGGCAGAGGGAGGATGAGATTTAATTCATTCCCCTGATCTCAATGATTCCAAATATTATGCCCTAATAAAAACAGTCAATATTAAATATATTAATATTCACATACATTCTAAAAAATTTTCAAACAGCTTTTAAAACTAAGAGTTTAACATGTCCAATATTTAATCAGAGGTATACTATTTAACTTGTTGCTGCAGAAGAACCACTAGCAGCATTCCTAATCTGAACACAAATATCAAATAATGAAAATTATACAACTTAAAATGACATTAAACTGTTGTCTTTTATTTTAATCTAATAAATTCGAACCATGTCTTTAGTATTCCTCTTAACTGCCTACACTATTGTTTGGAAAATTATACAGAAAGCAACACTGACCAGAACATTAGACAAGCAAATCTGTGAGGCCAGTTTTCAAAGGAGGCAAAGCAATTAATTTAAAAGTGGGTTAATTTCCACAACTATAGGAGTTGTAAAGCTCATATTAATTAAAACAAAGCCTGAACTTTTATTTTCAATCACAAAAGTCTAAATCAGTCTGAACTGTAACGTTAGAATCAAGAAGTCATAAGGATGAGAAGTTAAAAATGGACTTGACCTTCCTCAATTAGCAAACAGTTTTATGTAGCGGATTAAAGGATGTATTACCTTGATCAAATGTAAGTATAACTATCTTTGAATCATACCTTAAATAAGCATTCTAAGGAATAGATTTTATTTTTTCTGCTTTGGAAATTGGACTACTGTAATAATTCATAAAAAGGAGGAAAAATACTACATCATATCCCTGAAGAATAGGCATTTGTAGTGGATAGAGGAATATATTTTGCAGGAGAATATTAGAGAGAATAACTAATTCCATATTGTTCACATTTCTAAAGAACTGTTTTTTCATGAAGACTGACATGGATATTCCAGATTGTTTTTTCTATTGAAATTGCAAACTAAGTAGGATATAAAGCATCTGCCAATTGAACTAAGTTGTTTTTAATATGGTGAAAACTCTACTTACAATCTGTTGTACAGGTAGTCCCTGGGTTAAGAATGCCTGGTTTAAAGATGACCCATAATTAACAACAGAACCTACTGTAGCAAATTTCAAGTTCAATACACAATGATTCCAGTTAAATACACAATGGTTTGAGTTCATTACACAATACTACTTATACAGTATTATACAATACTGTTCTGGCTTACATACAAATTCGACTTAAGGACAGACCTTGGGAACAGAACTCGTTCTTAAACTGGGAACTACCTGTACAACAATTAGTATTTCTAAAACTGAAATTAAGGCAAAAGACAGAAAAAGAGAGAAGATGAGAGAATACTTATAAAAGCAAATATATTAATTCAAAATATTTCAGTTAATTGTCAGTTTATTAACAAGCTGTGGAAAATTAACCCTGAGAGATTAATACTAAATGAAAAACTGATTATAAAATACTAAAATATAAATTTATTCAGCTACATGAGAAGTGACAAATCAAGTAATATCTAACACAAGAAAGATGACTTTGATTAGCAAAAAGATTACCGTAGCCTTTGCTGTATCTCAAGTGTCAGTTTTGGAAAAATAATGTCATCATATGATGATTATATGACGTTATGTTTGTATCATTTTAGTCTCTGAGGAACAGCTGTAAATAATCCACAGACACATCAACAATGGCAAGAGCCATTTGCTCCATTTAACTGAAGAAAATTTTAACAGTAATTCTAATGATTGAAAATGGAAACTACTATCTAGTTCAAGCACCAGTTTGCAAGCAGCCCACTGCTGTTATCAAAAGAAAGAAAATACTAATTAAACCCATAAATCTCATTTGTACACATAAATATGATCCTAGGATTGAATTTCTTTTTTAAAAACTGCAATTTAAAAGAACATGGAAACCTGGGTTTCATACCTTATCCATGTTTAATTCAAGCATGTATCACTCCAATTATGAATGCAGTGTTTTTAAACGGTGGCTTCCATATAGTATATATATAAATATATATTGTTATAAGTTATGGAAACATAGGAAAAGTGAAGGTCAGTACTGCCTTCATGTGTACCAATGCACACTGCAGTAGACAGAAGAAAAACAAAGCAGAATCACTGAAATTTAAGTTGCTCAGTAAAAATCTACAAGTATGGCATATTCTAGGATCAGAAATAAAATAACACCCTCAAAATATCAATTAATATATTTTACAATTCTAAATCATACACCATGAATATCTGAAAGATCAAAGTCTCTTAATTAATTTGGTACAATGCAAAGAATAACTTTTTGTTCTTCAAGACAACTACTGTGTTTCCAAACTTTGGGTTAAGATGAAGAATACCTGATGGAGATGATACAACATTCTATGAACAGATAAGATCTTGAGAGAGCTGGAACATCCATGCCTTCATCAGTCAAAACATAGGTGAGATGAATAAGAAAAGATCTTTACTTTCATAAAGGATTTACAAATCAGCAAACTTTCCCCTAACTACCTTACCAGACCAATATGATATGGGAAGAACTGCTGCTTTACTTTGCTAAGGTGTTCCTGTGTTGATTTTTTTCAAGGTGCCAGACAGGTTTTAGCTCTAATGCCCAAAAAGATTATGATGGATTAACAAGTATAAGGAAAGCAAGTGGGAAAGTGTGATTAAAACTAAGCATTTTTTCTTCAACTGTTGAAATTATTCATCATTACTAGGCTCAAAAGAATACTCCAGATTAAATTGGCATACTAGATTACAGACCGTCAGCTATTTCAATGCAGAACATTACATAAACATTTTCCCTGCCAAACAGTCCACCTAATACCTCCAAGTGATAGAGAGCAAGGTAACACTGAACATGCATGGACTAATTTATAGGGGAAAGAGTCAATAAATATAATTTCTAGTGCAGCCATCAGTTCAGCCAAATATTGAATGTGTTCACTAGACTACTACAGTTATACCATATTCAGCCAACTAAGGAAAGGCATACAATACTACTTTCTCCAACAAGGAAACAGTGCTCCATTCCAGATGCCATTCATTTAGGGGTGCATGGAAAGTCTAAAGATTATGCCAACACACTCTCAATCCTGGTCTTGCTTGCAACTCCCACCACATATTAAATGGAAACAGCAAAACCAAAAAAAGGAAATTTGAGCAAGTCAAAGTTATATATGTATAAGAGAGAAACTTAGCGATGTAATTCTGGACCACTGTTTTCATGATAATAAATATCACAAAAATTCAATCTGACATCATTCCCTTGATGGCTGACTAGCTTGATAATACACAGTTAAGTACCTACTATTAACCAAGGTCTCTACTTCTTTCAAATATAATAGAACAGTTTTCAATATGAATTTTTCTTACCTTTGTTTGACAGAAAAGTATGTATTTTCTAGTATATTTCCTATCATTTTCAAGTGCAGTATCTACGTCTGGGACTTGAAGGGTGGACAGTGTTTGAAAAAAAATCATCCATAAGACATCTCTAAAGTTACAGAAAAATATGATGTAGCTAAACTGCCCCAAAGAGCAAGAGCTGAAGGACAATATTGTATATTTATTCTGCTATATTGTTGGTAGCACACAGCAGTATACAAGTGTAAGTCCCCAGAAAGACAGGTCACAGATAATTGGACTGGAAGAAATATTTGTGGGGATAAAATGGAAAGAACTCTACACAAAAGATTCTCACATCATTTAGACCAGCCCAAACTTAGAAGACTTACACCTAGAGGGAATCTGCCCCTTCATCACTGAAAAGCTAAAATGGGGAACTAAACTTAGTGTGCAATTTTTAAAAATATATTCATTCCTTCATCCATTTGTGATATACATGCATACTAATAGCAAAATGGGCTATAATTAGATGACTATCCCACAAGCCCATTGATACTTTTTTACATTTAACTAAATTATATAATTAAATACCACAGGGATAGAGAAGATATCCAAAGTGTTATATTACAAAAGTGTTTATTAATATTAATACCTTTTAGCTGGAAATCAACAATAGTCTGTCATGGCAAACTGTAGTAGTTTTGTCACTCTATTCTACTACTACCCGCTACAATAAAGATGGCTATTATGTTCATAAAAATACGTAAAGGACGTTACTCGGAGCTAAGCTGGCATCTAGCAAAAGGTTAAAGGCATCCAGCCGTGAGTGCCCTATATAAAAGGCCTGGTATTGCACATCTCTGGCCAAAAAAGCTTGTCTCCGGGCCTTCTATTCCGGATCAAGGGCGGAACTGTAGGGAGGAGGAAAGGATGAAAGCCAGCGGGGGACCAAGCTCATCAGGTACTCCCCAACCTTGGATTCTGTTGCTTTTCCTAGCCGGTGGACGAGGTCCCAGAAAGGCAACCGCGTCTCAGTGAGGCTATCGAGGCGCACAGGAACTCTGACAGAGACGGGAGGGGAAGGAAAAGCGAAGACGGCGGGAACCACCCACGGTGCTCGTGACCAAGGAAAGTCGTCTCTGAAGCCGGCAGCAGCGGCGGCAGACCCACTTAGCCGCCCCACTCAATCTGTCGGACGCCCACCAAACTTCCGTGGCTTAAAGCTCTCCCGAGCCGAAGGAGAGAAAAGGGGGGTGGGGGGGCTCTCCGGACAACCTGCGCTCCTTCTCGCCGTACCTGAGGGCTACTCTGCGCGAAGGCACTGCCAACCTCTCCACGAGAGCCTTGCCAACAGCCCGACTGCTCCGCGCCATATTCGACTTTCCGCGGCGCCTTAAGCCGCCCTCACTGCCCCATCCCACTCTGGCTCCCCCTCACTCGGCCGCCTCCTCAACGGCCTCCCAACACCTGTCCACGCCTCCCTCCTAGACGCAGAACCAATAGCGCGCGGGAGCCGCCAAACGGTAGCCTATCAGCGCACAGCTCGGCGAAGCGTCAGCCCTAGGAGTTCGCCGCCTCCTTTGGACTACTCTTTACCCTCTTCCTCTCGCCCCCAGCACGTGATTTACCGGGCTCGCGCAGGAGATAGAGTTCTGGCAGCGAGGCCGCGCACGATCACAAGACCGTTGCCGGGGTTATACAAGGCCCTTAGGTTCGTGGAAGTTAGAATTGGCACGCGATTGGCTAAATGGAATGCCATTCGTTCGCCCTTTTAAACGGCGTAGCTTGAAAAGCCAGTAATGTTAGTAAGGTATGCAGAGAATGTTCCTGTTATTTTTCCTCCCGTTTAAATCGTTCCTTGGCAGCAAAAGCAGTCTTAAGACAAGGGGAAAATCTTTAGCTGCTCAGTGTTTGACTATGGCTCCTGCTTTTCTTTTTCCACCGAGGCAACCCAAACCGATGGACTGTGTTAACCACAGTTAACTCCACTTCTGTCTCCCTACCAAACATGGCTATACTGTATACAGTACATATCTCCCCTTTTCAGTGGTAGGTGAGAAACCGCTCAAGTACAAAGCCTCTGCTGCAAACATGAGTTGGAAAATGTGTTATTTACACTTTACAAATTATACATGTTAGAGGAATACAAAATTCAGTTGAAGTCCAGTTTCACTGAGACAATAGTGTATTGTCATAAAAGATTTTAACTATTAGAAACTATTGTATCAGAATTGATAAGAATGATTAGCCAAGATGTGTGCCCATGAAATAAGTTGCATCCAGTGGTATCATTCCCCAGGAATAGGGGCACCAGCTTGTTAACAGAAAAGCCTTCATGTTTTCTGTATTTCTCTGCTGCTAACTGGTTGTCTGGAGTTTTGCAGTCCAGGTGTGGTGGTGGTATTCTCCACCCTACACTTGCTCACATCCTTTCCACATAGCTATGGGCAACCTAGAAGATTAAACAGAATCAGAAGAGAGAACTAAGGGAAGCAAAAATGTGCTTGCATAGTTGATGATAATCACTTGTCTGTAACTTTCCGAACCAGGCATCATTCCATTCTACAGTATGCCATTCAAATCCCTGTACTCTTTTCAAAATAAAGTCTGAAAGTCAATGGTTGTAGCTGACCCCTAATTTTTATAGTAATTTTACTGAACATTACAATTAAAAAAATAAGAATACAAACTAAAAAAATAAAAGAAAAAGAAAAAATAGTGCAGAAAATAAAAAAAATAAAAATAGAAAAAAATATAGTAAAGAAAAAGGAATATATAAAGAAATGACTTTCCCCTTCATAACAAGTATAAACAATTTTAATAACTTATCATCTTCTCTTAAATCACAACAGATGATCTCTTCCTATATCTCATCTCTTATCTATAAACAAATCTTTAAAGCCTTGTAATTCAGTCTTGGTCAGCAAAAGTGCACTAAGGATTAGCAGAGATAACATATCTATTTTAACCTTGATCAAATAAGCCAACTATACATTCCTTCCTTTTACTTTTAACAATCTTGATCCTTAATCCCCTCAAATAATTGTTCACAAATATCCTTCAGTACGTCCAATGTTAAAGTATTTTGCTCCATTCTGTATTAGTAAGTCAAATTTAAGTACCTTTCTCCTAATTGTAAGAGAAGAGTACTTGATTGTACTCTTTAATTCCTTCTGGTTCTCTCTAGTGTCCAATCTTCAAAATCCCAAAATCCTTTTTTTTTTTTTTAAGTATTCAAAACAGCATTTCCCCATGGGAAGGATTCTTATAATTAGTTTCAAAATCTTATTTCAAATCCATCTGGACAATTTGTAACTTTCCAAAATCAACATTCTAATTACCCCTTTGCTGTTTATTCCAAAAAAAGAGAATTTTTTAAAGTCCTTAAACTTTTATAAAACTTTTCACTAAGGATTGAAGGAAACTCACCCAGTGTAGTAAAACTTGCTGTTATGAAGGTTCCTAATACCTGAAAAGCAGTTAACAAGCAATTCCCCAAAAGTAATTAAGAAAGGAAGTATGTGAACCCAGCGTCCTTTCTGAAGGTGCCAAATCGTGGTTGGGCTATGATGGTGTTCCCTCATCTCCAAGAGCTCTAAATCCACTAGAGGCCACTGTTTTGCAGTCTCCTTGTGAGGAGCAACTGTCCTGAGCATTCGTGGGCAATCCCAGTCCTCTCCTTATCCAGAAAGGAATCATGAAGAGTTGGTCCATCTACTGGCTCTTCATTCTGCTGTGGTCTTTAGTTTGCCATTTCTTCCCCAGAAGTCAACTTCTCATAGCTCACACAATTCAGGGATACACAAGTCAAATAAAAAGAGGTTTGTAATAAAAAAAGGGTTTAATCACCCACTTGTTAATACTGAGGAACATTTCTGCTTAAGCAGGATTATTTGTTCTATGTTTAGCAACAAGTAACTAAACCAGATAAGTGCATTAATTGGACTCTTATTTCACAAGCTAGGGAATTTACACAAGCATAGATTAGGTTAAGACTTCCATATGTGACCTGCAAAAATCCAGATGACTACTAGACAGCAACAGAGATAGTTTCCTACCACCTAGTGGTCATCTGGATTTTTGCAGCCCAGATACAGTAGCACATTCAAATGTGATTTTTCCATTGAAGGATCAATCCTTAACAAGGACAGGGACCTGTTAGGGTACCTAAACAATTTAGCATTTTTCTTTAATATCAGAAAAGACTACATCACTAAAAAAAATGTATTTGTTTAGCAAGCTAGAATGTAGTTGGTCTCACAATAATATATCATTAAGTTTTTAAAGAGGTGATTGTCATTTCATAAAATCATGTTAATACAAACCTATTTTTTTTTCAAAGTCAATCAACTACCTATACTTAATATTTATTTATTTATTTATCATATTTATTTATCATATTTATTTATTTAAAGCATTTGTATAGCTGCCCATCTTAAAACCAACTTTGGGTGGCTTACAACCAATAAAACAATATATACAATCATAAAACCAGCAACAATAAAACTAAGTAACAGAAAAACCTAAAGCCACAACCGCAGTTCCACGGTGCATTACCCTTTTAAATATAAAGTAAACCTGCAATTTTCAGTTTTTCTCTTTACATTTATTACAGGTACAAAATCTGCAGGACAAGAAAGAATACATGTTGCTACAGGAAAACTAGGATCTTCAGCACAATTACTTAAAATGCAACTGAGTTAGGTACAAATTTAGACTCCATTACCCAAATTCTTTAAGTTACGGTTAGGGCATCAGGCTAGAAACTGGACCATAAGTTCTAGTCCCACCTAGGCACAAAGACAGCTGGGTAACCTTGGGCCAGTCACTTTTTCTCAGCCCTAAGAAGGAGGCAATGGCAAACCATTTCTGAAAAACCTTGCCAGGAAAACTGCAGGGACTTGTCCAGGCAGTTTCCAAGAACTGGGCACGACTGAATGAAAAAAAACCCCCAAATTCTGGGAAGAAGTATCACTAAATTCACATAATCTTATACAGCATGCCTTTAAGATTTCCTTGCTTACAGCTGACTCAGTGAAAGAATGTCAAACTGCCCATGACTGAAATCCCATTTACTGAAATTAGTCTGCTCTAAGCAAGATTCTCAGGATTCAATCTACTGAAATCAAGATGTTCATATTTGGGACTAAGGGGCAAGGCATTTTCCAGCACATTTTTATTATGACCAACTAATACCATGGCTTCTTAAATTGCAATCTAAAATAATCCCAAGAATGTCTGCTAAAGCTTGTTTGAATGAGTCCAGAATTTCCATGCAGTTTATTTCATTACTCTCAACTGCAAGTTCCACAATTTCAGAAAGAATCAAGAATGGAACTTACAGGCTACTAGGTCATGGCTCAAGCTGTTAATTATTGAACAATGCAAAGAAGAAAAAATCCTCACTAAAATGCAGTTAAAACAAAAGGAAAGTTCATACTCCCCCCCCCTCCAAATATGTACAGCAAATGTGTTTTCTAAACACAGGAATTTCCACTTTCATACCTATTTTTGTGTTGCAGTTTACAATCCAACATAAGATACGTTTGCTCTTAAGTCCCCCAAGTTCAAAAAGATTTAAGTTCCAACTAAGCATGCTCATTAAAATTGGAGTTAAATCAGCATTCTGTTTTTCTAGATACAAAAATTAAATGTCACATATTAGGGCTGTGTACACTCTGAAAATGATTCAGTACAAGTGGTTTGGACCTTGTACAACTATGGTAGCTTTGTGATTCTCTGTTAAGCAGCCTGAATTTTTTATGAGTGCAACACAAGCTTGAAAAAAATATATGGCTGCTTTAAATGAATAGCAGAAAAGTCTAAAGCACTTCTTCCCGTAGACAATGCTAACTGTATTATTTGGCTGCCCCTTCCTCCATGCTCTCATACCCAGCTTGCTAAAACACTGAATACAGGTTGCAACAATTTGTTACATGACTTACTTCTCAGGATTAAAAATAAAATATCAAAGTACTATAGTGAACAGAACCTGACTTCATATGAAGAAACCAGCAAGTGATCGCAATTGCAAGGGAAAAGTTATCTCTGAAATCCTAGCCCCGTATTTAAGAAGCAAGAACTCATTGCTCAAGAAAGGCAAATTAAGGAAATTTAACTTAAAGATCAGTAGCGCAAGGTAGAGGATTTGGGAAGGCCGAGCCAGAGCAGAGGATCCATAGGTACCAAGCAATATATAGGAGCACTCCATTGAATGTTTGTTTGCTTCAGAACCAGAATACTGTACAGCAAAGCAAATTAAGGAATGAAAGTTAAGGCCATGCGTATGGGGCAACATTTGGCAAGATGGGGTGGTGGTAGGGATAGAAGGCAAATGCTTGCCCATGCAGCAAAAAAAAGAATTAAATGTATGTATTTAATTTAAATGATTAAACCTCTCTCTGAATTAAACACTTAAATAGTTGCTCCTACAACATTCACTCTGTTCCTTCATCACTGTGAATAGCCATAGCACTCTTCATGGAAAGTGAAAATTAACCATCAACCACCACAGAAGACAAAGATTCAAGTATTTTCCTTGTTATGCCTCTCCCCATCACCAGTGGTAAAAATAAATTTAACAGAAACAGAAAAGGAAAGAGGCAGAAAAACACATTAAATATTTATTATTTAATGATAAGTAAAATCTCATAGAAAAAAGGGCCATTATTGGGGACAGAGGTTTCTTAACCAAAGCAAATTCTAGGCAAGAAAGAACTAGGAAAATTCTCAGTGGTTGTTGGAGGTGAGAAGGGAGAAAAAGTGTGTGTGAAAGGCAGACAAACTACAAGGGCTACAAAATCTCCCCAGTGCTGCCACTTCCACTTTTTCTTCCCTGATCTTGCCAACACTCTTTGACAAGTTGGGGATCCTCTTTGAAGGCCCAACTCTGTTTCTGCAAGGAAGTAATTGCTGGCTTAGCTTTAGAAATAATTTACTTTTAAAAAATGTTCTCAGTCCCAATGAAGGAACTTAAGCTACTATAAAGACACACAAGGTGTGATAATGTTTGATCCTCTGCATAGGTTTAAGAGTAGATAGAATACATAATGATTAGCTATTGTCTAATTTTTCACTTAATTATATCTGATTACCAGGGAAGACTTATATGCCAATATATACCATCCAAGTCATTATGGAAGCCAAGATGCCCCACATAATCTGTAATTTGATGTTTCAACATACAATTGCTGATAAAACATTTCAGCAGAGACCAAATAGAGAACAGACTGAATCCATAAGAATTGCAAATGCACATGGTGTAACATAAGTAAATTTGTGATGTCAAGGCTGGGAAGCAGGAAATTTGCAGGAGAGAGGGACTGTACTCCATTTGCCTCAAGCCTTCTTTTCAGACTCGATTTAACTCTTATTTTCTGGCCTCTAATAATTATCCCGAACATACTCAGTTAATTCTGTTTGTTAAAAAATAAAGCTGGTTATAAGACAGTAATAATTTATTATATTTGTAATTTATGATTTTCCTGCTGATTGGCAAGTAACTGTCAATATTCAAATCCAATACCTCAAAAATATACAAAAATATCATTTTTAGCAAAGGCCTAAGTTTAGAAATGAGTGACTATCTTCTGAATATAAGATATAAAAAAAATGATGAACACAGGCTGCTGTCGCACATTCATTTGCATAGGGATAAGCAGAATTAATTTTAAGATAATTTATTGCTGAATACCAGAAACATGTATTAATCTTTTATAAATATGCTTGTATCTAGAAAACTGGAATGTATTTAAGCTGATTTTCAAAAAGAGCTAACGGTATGGCATTATATTAGGAAGAAAAACTAAAATGTTTCCTGGGGTTAGCACAAACTTCATTAACCGCAGCAATTATTATACCTGGAAAACTCAGGTGCAGGGATAAATACAAGATATATATAAAGTTACTTTTACATATATTGATAATGGAATTTGCTCAATTAAACATGAGAGTGTTTTGCAACTTCTACCCAGAATTAGACTATCTGAACATCTGTGTTTGTCTAGGAAATTGTATCTGGATTTTGCCAGGTTTTGCTGTTCCAGATTCAGATTGAAAAATAAGGAATCAGAATAATTGAAGAATTAAGATCACTAAGTGATTTAGGATGTTGTACATTTGGGGGCAGATGAAGCTTAATCTGGTTTACAAATTCAAAAATCATATTAAATATTATATTAATAAAAGCTCTAATGGACAGGTACAATAAAACTAAGCGTTTTCAGCATCTTCTCCCCAATATTACTTGCAATATATCACTGACTGCCTTCTAGAAAACTCCAAGTAAGTCTGTGAAATCATCTACTCTTAAGTTCAGGGACTCTAGATATTCCCTGACAAAGGGTGCCATAAGCACAGCTAATATACCATAAGAGTTAATTGCATAAAACGTTTAAAGCAATGAAGTTTTACAGCAGTCCAGAGCTAGTTGCTCCAATAAGAGCTGCCAGTTTTACAGCACGTCCATTTACAAATTCATTCACTTTTGCATGCTTGAATTTGATAAATGCAGGTCATTAAATTAATCTTTCAGCCAGCTATTCCTTCCATGTACTCTTCCCTGCCTTCTTTTTCCATTTTTGTTTTGCAGCTTTCCTTCTTGATTTTGCATTCTGTTGAGCATTCCAGTTTTGTTTTGTTTTTTGCATTGGTGGGAGTTGCTCATTAGGTTTTATTGTGATTTAAAGATGCTTTGTACTCCTCCAAAAGGTTGTGCTTCTGTAATCATGCTTTTTTTTTTTTTAATCAACATTCTTACAGCATCCACAACCCAATTTCACTGTTAGAAGTTTTTGGGCTGAGGGATACACATTTGAATAGAGAACTGGGGAAGAAGATGCTCTCTAAAAAGGGAGTGAAGCCAAAACAAATAAACAGGTGGAGCCACTAAAGTCCCCATATCTGGTTTACTTGAAACTTAGTTGTATTCCTTTTCTCTTTTTGTTCATAATAAAACTGTACTTCAGATATTTTTAGAAGCACTCTGGAGACTGCACCCAAGAATTTAGGGGGTCACAGTTTGTGCACTTCTGCTGTAGTGATATGGGTTTTCTTTAAAAAATTGGACTGCAAAAATTTCCACTGCTTTAAAAAAGAAACAAATTTAACATGCTTTATATTTAGTAAGAAAAGCTTCTCCTCCAAAATACACATAATTATGTTAGTTGTACAGGTTGGAGATTGATTGAGATTGAAAAGGATTTCCAAAAGCCAAAGTTTTATTTTATTAAACAAGTAAGTAAATAAATAAAATGCACTTCATGATTGCATTCATATATTTTGGTTTAATAAACCAACATTCAAGCAACCACCCCTTTCCTCTGGTATGTAGCAAGCAATTAAACTTAAACCTCTTCAATTAACTATACTTTCTTAGTATGAACAACTATACTTACCTGAAGAATTCTTGGCTTAGATAATCATATATAAAAGACCAAAATAAAAATTGGTGAGCTACAATGTCTATAAAGTACTCTGCAAATAGTATACTATCTTCTTAGCCTAAGAATGATGTATTAATATAATAAACGAGCCTATGTGCTTGCCATGATAATGGCAAAGGAAGAAAAGTGGTTTTTTGTTCCTAGCCAGGACAGAAACAGGAATGTTGGAAGAGGGCAGACCATTTTCCCCCATATTCACTAGTTCATATTTTCTGCTGGCTGCAAATGCTTCACTTCCTCCATGTCCTTTGAGGAAATTAAACTGGCCTCCAGAGGCAATGGAGAAAAACGTTATACAATAAGAGATCCCATTCACTGGATGGAATGCCAGACTCTCACTTGCTGAAATTTGTTGTGATCTCTGGCAACCAGCCAAATCAGTATAAGACTTGCTGAAAAATCTGGGTGTTAAGGCCCAAACGCATCTCAAGAGCCCTGGAATGGGAAAAAAAAAGTGTTTATATTTTAAATTTGAAACATAATTATCTATGGATACATACAATCTAAAATTTCAATATGTAGATTTAGCTTCCCTACTTTGGGTGAAGAATTTGGAAAATTATTTATTAAATAAATTAATTACATAAATTAAAATTATTATTTTGAACAGAGCACAAAGGTTTTACCATGTAAAAAAAGCAAGTTCATGAAAAATATACAGCACAGAAAGCTAGCAAGTATTTTCAACCTACACACTTTGGTAAGGTTTACTTTCTCTTAACTTCATCAGCCTTTAGGTGCAGAATGCATGACACCTTGCTAGAGTAGTAATTGTGAGAAACAAATTGAATTATTATTAATATAGGGAGTCTCTGGGTTAAGAACTCCTGGTTTACGGATGACACACAGTTAAGAATGGAGCCTATTGTAGCAAAATTTGAGTTAAATACACAATGGTTTGAGTTACACAATACTATTATACAATGCATACTGTTCTGGCTTACATACAAATTCACCTTAAGGACAGACCTTGGGAAAGAACTCATTCTTAAACTGGGGACCACCTGTACAACTAATACACACTTCCTAGGCACCTCACTGCAGAAATATACTTGTGTTTGGGCAATCCACTACCTAGGAAAATTTTAAGAGGGGGAATAACAAATCTCAGAGTTGGAAAGGATCTTAAAGGTCTGCTAACCCAACCCTCTGCTCAGAGCTGGATCCTGCCAAAGAACTTCTGACACTTCACCATTCAGCCTGTTTGGAAACCTCCATTGCTGGAGAGTTCACCACTTCAAGCAGCAGCCTGTTCCAGCGGCTGACACTTTCTACAGTCAAACAGTTCCTCCTGACATCTCCTATTTCCAGTTAGAAACACTGGTTCTGGTTCTGCCCTCTTACAATACATCCACTCCCTCTTACATGGAACAGCCATTCAGGTATTTGAGGACCACTATCCTATCACTCCTTA
Source organism: Python bivittatus (assembly GCF_059951505.1). NCBI lineage: Eukaryota > Metazoa > Chordata > Lepidosauria > Squamata > Pythonidae > Python > Python bivittatus. Next base: position 9,547,486 of record NW_028277040.1, read on the forward strand.
ATCATCTCTTTGGTACACTAAGCTAAACATATGTAGACCCTTTAACCTTTCCTCACAGGACTCCGTTTCCAGACTCCCATCTTCCTCTGTCCTCACTCTAGTTTGTTACACTGTCCAAATCCAAATTTGAGCTTTATTATGGTCATAGATCAGCATAAGGGGGTGGGGTACACTCATTATAAAGAATAAAGGATCTAAAATATACATCAAGAGTGAAAATAAAAATCTAAATATATATATATATATACACACACACACACACACACACACATAAAAATATAAAAACCAGGCAATATAAGAGCCAGTTAATGGCACCAGGCGGGAGACCCGGAGTTCTAGTCCCACCTGAGGCACGAAGCCAGCTGGGTGACCTTGGGCCAGTCCCTCTCTCTCAGCCCTAGGAAGCAGGCAAGGGCAAGCCACTTCCGAAAAACCTTGCCAAGAAAACTGCAGGGACTTGTCCAGGCAGTCACCAGGAGACAACACTGACTCAAAGGCACTATATATATATATATCCATATATATGTTAAAAAGTAAAAGCAGATATAAAAAGCATGTGGAAGACTAGCACTATTAAGTTATAAAATACTCTAGTATGGCAAACTTGGTGCTCATTAGATCTGTTTTATAAAATTAAGCCCAAAGCATAAGCCATCAATCAGATGAATTTTGAGCGCTGCTGCACAGAACCTGCCAACATTGTATTTTACAGCAGGGTGGTGTCTGAAAGCAACACTGTCCTTGGTGAACTGTGGGGCCTCAAAATGGACAGCATATTCTAAGTGGGGTCTGCTAAGGGCAGAGTCGGGTGGAAAAAGTACCTTCCTTGATCAGGAATTTATACTCCCGTTAATGCACTCCAATTCCTCCTAAACACAGAAAGCTAGCATACTTAGCTACATTGAAAACTCTTCTCCCCACCATCCTTGGTGTACATGCAGAACTGTTTTATTTATTTTGTCAGCAGGGAAGCGACTTGACCTTATATAACCCTGGAACTTTTTTTAAAATCTCAGGCGCACTTAAACTCACACAGACTACATACCCCTGAATAAACAAACAATTAGCTGCTTGCGCGCACATGGATTCTCCACCTGGGAGTCATCGCAATTTCAGGAGTGCCGGACTGTGAATGACAGCCACAGCAGCAGCATATTTACTTCTTTCCTGCCGGCCCACAAACGCTTAAGCGCCTCCTTCCTCGTCCGCGCCGTTCCACAAACTTAGCCTCGGCCCTTTCTTCCGCCCAGAGCGGGAAAATCCCGATTCTGCCGCGCAGAAGCACCAATCTCTAGCACGCCGAGCTTTTCTCGCGCGTCTTTTCCTTACGCCTTGTTTCTCCTCGCTCCCTCCTCTGGTGCGCGGGGGAGAAGGGCCCCCGAAAGCCTTCAGGAGCACGGCTCCTTCACCCAGACGCGAGCTCAGTGGGAAGGGTCCCATACCTTTCTCACTCCCACCATGCCAGCTGTGAACCTGGTTTCCTCGACTGATTCCAGCTGTGCTGCGAAAGGGCCGACCTTTCTGTGGTAGGTCTAGCTCAACCTTGCTCCTCTTCTAGCTGATTCGCTGCCGCCTTTTGGCTGACAAGAGAACCGCCCATCCGCTGCCGCCGAAGATAACAGTCGAGGAGGGAGAAAACAAGAAGAGGAGCAAAATCATGTTTTTGGACCACTACAAACCAGTATGAGTTCCCCTTGATCAAGAACACCAGCTGTGAAAGAAAAACTGTTTTCAGTTGTCTCCGCCTAATTAAGAGGGCAAGCTTCAGTTAGGTTTACCTCACAATTCATTATTCCAAAGGAGAACTTTAAAAAGGTGTTGGACAGTCCTCTTTGGAAACGTATCAAGGGTCTCACACTGTGTTAACCGAACTGTGATGTATCGGTGGCATATCATACAGTATTGCATAATCCCAGCCACTGTGATTTTCCAACTATTGTTTGATTTAATGTGTTGCATGAACCAGCTCATTATGATTTATTTGATAAACTGTGGTTTGGCATGTGTGATCACAACCCAAACTGTTATAAGGTGGTTTGGTTGATTTTGTTGTGTGAACTCAGCCAATTGTAGCTTTTTTAACAATATACAAAATAATAGCTTAAGAGTAGTATCTGAGTTGTCTGAATGAATAGCTTTCATATAGATCAGTGAGAGAAAGTGCCTTCTGTGGATGTTAGGAAAAAATGCAAAGAAAAATGCAGATTTCATCTGAGCTTGGAAGCTAAGCAGGGTTGGACTTAGTACTTGTATGAGAGACCACATGGGAATCCGAGGGCTGTGGGCTAGATGGAACGTCAAAAAAGCATTCTGGAAGAAGGAATACTGTAGCAAACCACTACTCTATTACTCCTAATAAAACTATGTTGATGCAGCCATGAAATCACCAGAACTTGGAGGGTTTAATCTTATACTCCAGAGCTACTATTTTTACGTTACATGGGTACTGGGAGGATCAGAGGTAACTATCACTCTGTAGAATAACTCCATATTTTAGACAAATAATCTCTTCCTATTTGGAACTTCATTGCTTTTTACTGAGCTTTCGCGTGCATGATGCTTTTTGTTTCATGTTCATACAAGATGGCTGGCCCTATTTCTGATGATTGAACTCAGCCTTTGAACCTGAGATATGTTGTCCAGGTGACTTTGCTAGATCCTCTTAATCATTGCAATGGAGTCCATGACTCAATTCCATTTTTTTAGATTTTCTGTTCCTGCCAGATATTTACGCTATCTACCCATGGGAGTTCAATTCCTGGGGGAGTTGAAAACTAAATTGGCAAGAAATGGAGTGCCTAGAGAAGAGCTGCTTTATGAGACTCTGCAATATATAATCTCTGCTTCAGATCAATAGAGGCTGTTCCTTCCCTGTCAGCTCTTCCAACATGGAAAACAGAGTATGGTGTAGAGCTTAAAGTGTTGAACAAGGAGCAGGGTGGGACAGTCCTTCTCTCTCAGCCCAACCTCACAGGGTTTTTGTTGTGGGGAAAAATAGGAGAAACAATCTCTACCTTGAACTCCTAAACAAAAAGGGGAAAAAACCCAATCTAACAACTAAGTGGTAGACCAAGAAGTAGTTTAGCACCAAATGGTTTTTGACTAAAATTAGTCCTCCTTAACAGTCTGGCCCATTAACATGTGAAAATGGTAAGCAAAGCAAGAGAAGATAAGAGGGCTTTTCAGATGCAGATCTTTGGCACAGTTATAGATTCAGCTGCAGAGAGATGTATAGAAAACTGAAAAGATGACATGATTGGTTGAGTTTTTTTAAAAAAAACAGCTGTAAATGTAAGGGGGAAAATAGTAATTGTTTGAAGGATCCAAATATCTTTGAACAGTGGAACAAAAACTGGAAGAAGCCATTATATATATATATATGAGAACTGAAAAACAAAGCTCACTGCAATTGAAAGAACACATAGATATTTCCAATTTGCATTGTAAGCATTCATGTTCAAGAATCTCAATAACATCTTTTACTCAACGCTGTCGTGTATGTTATTTTTGAATTAAAAAAATAAATATATTGCACTTTTATCCATGAATGGATTCCGGTCCATATGCAGTCAGAAACCAAGCCCGTCTTTCAGGCCTCGCCGTTAAGGCTGTTACCTCCCTAATTTCATTCATGGAACAACCAAGGCTCCTCAAAACCTCCCCTCGCGTTGTAGCGGGTGACACTGTGTTTAAAATAATTACCTTCGATTCAAACTCTTACCACCAAAGTCAGGTTCAAGAGTCCAACTCCTTAGCGTCAAAACTCTTGATTGGATTGGGAAATGAGGTTTGAAAAAGTCCCATTAAAAAAACAACCTTACTCCTTTTGCCACCCATAAAGAGCTATGTATTTTTAACCTAATGGCTACTTTCTCGGGACACACTCGCAATTAACGGACTTTCGAGCAAGCACGCGAACCATGGGATTGTATATAAAGAATAGAATTCAAAGAGGAGGGACCGCGTCTATCTGCGCATGTCAGCGACTCTAATTTTTCTGATCTACAGTTTTACTGGCTTTCCCTCCTCCCCGCCTGCGCGGGATCTTCCTTCTCGGCCCCGCCCACTAGCGGAAGTTGACGTCGTTGCGAGAAGGCGCTCGGCGCCCCCTTCCATCTCGCTTCCCGTGTTTCTTCGAGCTCCACAAAATGGCGAAGATCGCCAAGACTCACGAAGGTAGGAAACGGTCGCGGTGTTCCCCGTTTCACGCACGCCCCTTCCCGCCACGTCCCCTCGCCTTCCCTTTCAAATGGTCGCCAGCCCTCGAGAAGGTGCGGGGTGGGAGGGGAGCCGTGCCGTGAGCGGCTGGCGGCTGGGTCTCCGGCGGGGCTGGGCCTGCGCGTAATGGCGTCGCGAGGCGATCTTCTCCCGCTTGCGCGCTCCTCCCCGTCCAAGCTTCGTGTGTCGGGTCGTGGCTCAGTGTAGGAGGCGAGAGGGCTGCTAGAGAAGTTGCATGTGAGCGGGAAAGCAGAGGGTAATAGGTTGGGCCCTTAAGGATACCGCCATCTGTTTCTCTTCCGCTTCGAAATAAGCGCTTATTTTTGTGCGCCCGCACACGGGACTGGAAGGGGAACATTTTTGCTTGTTAAATGACGAAGGCTTCATTTTACAATAATGTTTTATTACGAAACTGCGCGACTGGAGAAAAGTGTGCGAGTATAGGTAGATTCGCGCCAACATATGGTGGAATATAGGCCCATTTCCTTTTTAACATTGGGCGTCTGACGAAAGATAGGCTGCCTTTGGGGGAGTTCGTTGTTTAACATAGGAGAGTTAAAAGGTGCAAAATGGTTCACCAAAGGAATCTGCATGAGATCCAGAAATGAGAAAAGGAGTGCAAAGCATAGGTGTGTGTGGTTATGGTTTTGGACTAGGATGAGGAGACCCAGGTCTAGATTCATCTTCAACAGTAGGTAGAAACACTCTTATGGTAAATCATACTCTCAGTGCAAGCTACCTCATAGGGTTGTTATTGTTAAGTTCTTGGAGAAAAAACAATATAGATCTAACAAGTTAAGTCATACGTACTTTGATCCTTCTGGCTTTGTGCAGGAATTGTACACGGTTTCTAAGACAAAATGTGATATGTGTCTGTTATGTGAACCGAGCCAGTTTGTAACCTCAGTCTGTAGCATACCATATTGTAATAATATCATTTGTGTGTGTATCTTTATGCACATTTGATATTCTCAAGCTTTTCAGTGGCTTCTCTTAAGAGAGGAACACCTTGCAGCTCTTTAAATTTTCCCTTCCTGAGTTAATTATGATCTTCCTATTTCAAATTGGCTTGCTGTTTTGAATAGGAACTTCAAGAAGTATCAATCCAGCTGACCATCTTAGTTTTCTTAAGATAATGAGGAAATGAATTTTTCACTTTAAACTGTAAACATTATGTTATGAATATTGTTTCATAAAAGAACATTGAACAGCCTTACAATGTTTAAGCAAACTAGAAATTATATAATTAGAAACATAATTATAAATGTATTGTTAAAAACTAAGCAAAAATTCAATGTTCCCATTATACACAGATGGAGGCCTAATTTATACAATGAAGAAAATGATCCAAAATAATTATTTCATAATTATCTGCTAATTATATGTACAATATAATGTATGTTTTAAAATTAATGCCATATACTTAGAAATGATCAGAAGATATTTAATCTTCCAATTTGTAATTGTTTTAATTATTGAAATTGTTCACCACCCAAAGTCACTTGGATTGAAATGGGTGGCTATAGAAATTATATAAATAAATAAATCCCCCCCCCCAAATTAACTTAAAAATTTGAGCTGAGAAGTATTTTTCATGACATTAAGATTTCTGGAAATGGTACATCTAGATGCAAGAGTGGGTCAGAATGTGAAAACAGAAACATGGAGGGCAGGACCCAGGAGAGTTTTAAGTGTAAGAAACTTCTGTAAGATCTAGGAATAGAACGGAAACTAGGTTTAGGGGAAATGTGCTGTTTAGCTACAGATTTGAGAGTTTTTGTGGTAGGGCTGGTATACCTAAATAGTTGAAGATAAAATAGGAAGATTATACAATTCAAACTAAGAGATGAGATGGGTCAGTTTCTTTAGTAGAAAATGACCTAGTTTGGGTATAGACAAAATGTTCAGGGGATGATTAAAAATTATATGACCTAAAGCAAGAAGGATTTTGATTATTAATGAGAAAGTTGGTATTGAGTTTCAGATAAAAATAACAGTGCATTTATTGAAATATCTGGATACGAACAGTAGCTAGATACCCATGTATTAGTTATTTAAAAGAGACTGTGTATGCACGTCACGTTAAGCAATAACTTTTAAGAGTTTCTGCTTAACTGGGATTGATCAGCATGGCAGGGTATGTTGCTCAATTGCTTCCATTTGGCTGTTGCTGCAACCAGGAGTAGATAAATAACCAAGGTGTATTATGATGTCTGAATTCAGACTTCTGACTTGTTCCAATCCTACAAATTAGAGTTGGAAGTTATGAATAAAGAATCTAAAATAAATTCTAAGAATTAAAATGATGCGAGCATAGCTTTTGTTTATATATGTCTGTTTCTAAATGTTCTTAAAGTTAGACGGTGTGTTTTTATTACTTCACTGTATATGAGTAAAAGTCCTGGCATATAATACCTGCTTTGATAAATCTTGGATAAGTTAGAAGACCTTTAAGCAATCTAATTATCTGTAGCTTTTCTGATAACGTGACCCATTATTTTTATTCTAAAACGTGTTGTCGTCATGCGTAGCATTTACACAATTGAAATATTGGTTAGTCAATTGCTTGGTGTGGGGAGGGTGACTTAATTTTGCCAATGTTACCATGCCCTAATGGTGGTGTGTTTGAGAGTGCTGTTTATTAAGGGTTAGGCATATGTGCTGTTCTTCCTTTGTGCATAAGAGCAAATTAAACTTTTTCTGTCTTGGAAAAATGTATTTTTGTAGTATGCATGAATATGGAGCTGGAATATATTCTGATATAAGCTAGTTTAAACAAAATATGATTTGACATAGTATCATTAAATACATTTTGGTTAGAATAGGATGCATTCCCCAAGTATGCACATAATGTGGAACTTCAGTTTCTTTTTTTAAAAAATGCTTTAATACTTTTCCTGTGCATGGAGGGGAGGGAGAATTGACAATATAAACCATGATTTATTAATTATAAGCATTTAATTTACAGAATAATGTGGGTAGTCCTTGCTCCCCAACTCAAAATCTTAAAAAAAAGAAAAGGGGGTAAAAAAATTAGGAAAATCAGGGACCAGTTCCTAATATGATGGTTCTTCCAGTCTCCAGCAGTGCTGAAAATGTGCTACTGTGGGGCACCCAAACCCAATTATCCTGCAACACCATCACAGAACAATTGATTCTGATAGACTCCGCTAGAGAAAGAAGAGCCCCCAAACCCAGCTTGTAGCAGCAGTAATTGAATTTAGGAATTCTTTCCTGTCTGTTTTTGTGTTTTCAGACAGCTGTCTGACTCAGAGTGTGGTTACACTCTGTCATCCAAAAATTTATTGTGATTTATGGAGTCACACGAACCAAATCTGACTGGATATAAAGGCAAACTGCTCAAAATCAGGATTGAATGGCAGAATTTGCCCCAGAGAATAAATGTTGTGCACTTGATGTCATTTTAAATATGTTCATGTAATTATTCTTAACAACAAAATGTATATGTTGGAACATCCATCAAATTATAGTATAAATTTAAATTGATCCTATGCACTATAATATGTAAGCTCTAAATTTATGAATCTTGCAGAATTGGATCATTACTTAATATCCCTCATTTGTAGTTATTTAAATCATTATTCTTAATTTTCACTTTCAGATGTACTTCTCATTGCAGAGGTGTATAAATACCTAAGTTTTATTAACCTTTAAGTTGCATTTGTAATCTGTTTCAAATTGTAGACTCTAGGTTTTATTAAAATATATATTGGAGGGAGGGAGAAGGATCCATATTTCTGGAAACATGCGTCACTGTGCTATTCTGAAAACAATTGTTTGCAAGAGGGAGATTCTTAGAAAAGATAAGGGAAATATTTATCTTGTACTGTACTAGCATTTCGGTGGAAAGAAGGCGTTCTTGCAAGTCTCGTTAACACTGCAGCATCACTTTATTGAATTAGAAAGTAAAGGTTACATTGTGAATAAATATACGCATGCAAATGCATGCCCATAGACTTAAAAAAATTGCAGAGAAGATAGAAAATGGTTATAGAAATGGTCAATATAATACTTTCAGTGTGTTTAAAAATTGTTTTCAAATATATATAATATTGGCTTGTAACTTTTTCACAGATATTGAAGCACAGATTCGAGAAATTCAAGGCAAAAAAGCTGCCCTTGATGAAGCTCAAGGAGTTGGCCTTGATTCTACAGGGTATTATGATCAAGAGATCTATGGTGGAAGTGATAGCAGATTTGCTGGATATGTAACTTCAATTGCAGCAACTGAACTTGAAGATGTAAGTGTAACTTATTTTAATTATTGTCATAACTGCTCTATTGTTTAATTAAAGACTTTATGGATACAGTTCTTTTAACAGTTATGCTTAAACATTTCCATTTAAAGTTTTTAAAGAGATTTTGAATTATTTTAGTACAAAGGTATATTCAATAAAAATACTGTTAATTTCTCCTAATCCTCTTTATTTATGTAGGATGATGATGACTATTCTTCTACAAGTTTGCTTGGCCAGAAGAAGCCTGGGTATCATGCACCAGTGGCACTACTTAACGACATACCACAGTCAACTGAACAGGTGAATTTTATAATGTGTTAATACAATAATATGTAGAGATATTATATGTATAATAATATATAGAGCCTAGTGCCAACAGAGCCCCCACACTAAGGAGGAGGAAGAACGTAACAGTCAGCTGGGGTCTCTGGAATACAGCAGCCTCTTCATCTTGGCCATGTTGTGCAGGGCGGCCAAAAGGGTGGGGGGGGGAGATAGGTGGGTGAGGGGAGTTGAAGTGGGGGCAATTTGCACAGGGTAGGAAAAGTGTGAAGTCCTTGCCTAATGACTGCATGGTCCTTGATTAATGACTGCAGCAGGAACTTCTGTTGCTAAGCAGCACGGTCACGTGATGCTTGGCTTAATGACCACTTCACTTAGCAACAGAAATTCCAGTTCCAATTAGGGTCATTAAGTGAGGACTACATGTAATTGAGATAATTTATACATAGACAAGATTGCCTATTTAGTAGTAGAATATATTTTGATGGGATATTTTAAGGGAACTGATGACACCAGTGTTAATGGAATACACCATTTGAAAATAATTATGCTGAAATCTGGAGTGGGGTTGGAACGTCATCTGGATTCATTTGACTTCCATGATGTGGAAATTTTGCTACACTGAAAAGCTTTTTTTTAATCAATATGTTGGGGATTTACTACAAAGAATTGTTTAAGGGGAAATTGTACTAATCACCCTTTTAGACTGTTGAGATAAAGGTTAAATAGGGCTGTATGAAGTTTTTCAGCAGAACTTGTTTTCACTTTGTCTATCTCCCGTCCTTACCCCAGTCTCTCCAGAATGTCTTTCAACCCTCCAGAACAGATTTGGGGTATGGAGGAATAATCTGTTCCAGTAGTTTACACCTTTGTAACAATGACAGAATAGTGCTTTTGAATGCAACCCATAGAAATGTCCTCATTCAGCAGTAGTTCCCAAGTATTATGATAGTATTATAAATAAATAAAAGACACTCTTTTATATTGCTAGGGTAGGGGAGAGCTTTACCCCCCAACTTTTTTTATTGAGAGTCGTATTTTGTATATCTCACTTTTAGTATGATCCATTTGCTGAACACCGTCCACAAAAGATTGCAGATAGGGAAGATGAATACAAAAATCGGAGACGGATGATGATTATTTCCCCTGAACGCCTTGATCCTTTTGCAGATGGTAAATTATTTTCACTTTTCACTTAATTTTATCAGTTTTGTTTCCTTAAATTGTCTTTAGCCCTTTGATTTCTGTTGGCATGCTTGAAAATTCAGGAAACTTTTAGTTTATACACTTTGAAAGTTGTTTGAAATCGTAGTTTGCCATTTTGTTCATCTTTTATAATACAAATTTTCTTTCCAGGTAGAAGGACAAGAAAATAATGAGCCATTGCCATAGAAACACAAAGGGTTAAAGGTTTCTCTTTTCTTATTGCTTTGGTTATATATGCTGTACTTTGAGTGATTTTAATATTTAGTGCTCAAGAATCTTCCAACTTTCTGGATGCTTTCAATCCAAAAGTAGAACATAAAGAATGACTGCTTTTAAAATGGTACCTAACAAACCAGAGCAGTTGATTCTCACATTTTGAATATTCAGGAAGTTAAGCTTAAGTGAAGCAAAAGTAACATTTAAGAACCTTTGTTACTTTTAGTAGTTCAGATATATTCTGATAAATTTTATAAAACTAGGTTAGTGCAAGGGGTACCAGTGGGCCTAATGGAAGCTTTCCTTGGGTGAGTTAGTTTGACAAGGAACCTTAGAGCACCTGTTGATTAAAACTATAACTGGTTGCAGGTTTTTGTAAATTAGCATTTCAGCCTGCATGGATTAATAGGGATATGGATTTTACTTGCTTAACTGTCATTGATATAAACATGTATTGTCAGAATTCACAGGCCCATACTAACTGTCCTTAATTTCTTTCCTACAGCAGTACTGCTATATGCCAGTCCTGTCTGCATTCTTAAGGGTGCAGTTCAACACATCCTGTGTAGATAATGGTGAAAAAGTATCCCAAAGGAAAGTCCTATCAAAGCTAGTGTCAGAATGACACTGCCAATTGGGCATTGATCTTCAGCATAGAAAATGTATTAAGAATTTTATTTTGTCCTAAATAGTTATGCTATACTACTTGTATAGCCAATCTGCACTTTAAAAATAGTGCTTCCTTGATAAGATTGTTACTATATGGCTGGGCTTCTGTAAATATTTGAAGTTAGAATAAATTTCAAGGTACAAATTAGTATTTATGATGTGGGGAAAATCTTTTTGCCTGTGAGTATCCTTATGATGGTAAAAACAGTGTACTGCAATCGGCTCACAATTGTAATTATACCTTCAGAATCAGTGGGGGGAGAAATTGGGTGCTCTTAAAGTGAAGCCCTTTTAACATGCCTCCACAAAGTAAGAATCTGGGGTTTGTTGACCAGATTCATCAAACATATACACTGATCTGTATGATAAAACAATTTGAGTTATTTAGGTTACAGTAGTTCGTATAGTCAGATATCATAGGCTTTATCAGCTTGAACAAGGTAATGTGTTGATTATAAATATCTTTCCAAAGTGTTACTAATGGTAAAGAGATAATTTTCTAGGCTTCTATTCTGCTGCTTGAAGTCAGAACTGCTGATGGAGACAAAGGCACGAAAGTGTACGTATTCCGGATTAGCAACCCAGGAACCCATCACTTCTGAAGACTCTTAACTGTGCTGTCATTTTATCATTCTTATCTCCTTTAAAATATTTGTTTAAGCTGTTGTAGTTATGCTTGTGTTCAAACAGGTTAAATTGATCAGCAAAGTGAATAAAAGTAAGATACATATAATTTCTTAAAAATCAGTCAAAACATTAAAATTAATTGATTTTGGAATAAAATAATGTTAGAATAGAGCAGCTTTAAAAGCCAACTTTTCTGCCTTTCCTGTACTTATTATGCTTTTGTCCTGTTGCTGTTCTCTTCTGCAGGTGGGAAGACACCTGATCCTAAAATGAATGCCAGAACATATATGGATGTTATGCGTGAACAACATTTAACAAAAGAAGAGGTTGGTTGGTTAAGATTGTTACTCTAAATTTCAGCTTTCATTTCTTTTAGGCAAGGCTTTTCTCAGTTCACGGCGTGTTGAGGAATTCCTGAAGGCCCACTATGATGTCTCCTTTTGGTGGATTTCTTCTCATTGTCCACTACTTAGTTCTTGCAATGTCTTAGCAGAATACTTGAGAACATTGTAGGGAAGTTAAATGGTAGGCAATATACAGAGTGGTCCTTCAGGAAACCTGCCAGGATGGCATGATTCGATGCCAAAGAACTAGGAAACATTAAGGCAGTCATCAAAATCTAAAACATTAATTAAAATACAGTTAAGATACAATTAAATGAACATTTAAAAGCCTGGGGAGATGCCTGGCTCAACAAACTGTGATTAAAAATTCTGGCTTGGTGTTGTACATGAAGTAGGTTGTTGTGTGTGCTGAATAGATGATGCTTTGCCAAGGGCCGTTTCAACTCATAGTTCACATTCTCTTTGTATATATAAAAAAGTGCATTTTGGTATATTGTGAATTCATAGATGCACACAGACATAGACGTAAATAGTTCATTGAACTAAAGTACATAAAACATGTTCCAGTCACACACACAAGTATAGTTTAAAGGGTGGGTATAAATTATTAAGATAAATATGGCTATAAATATTTGTTCAGATAAATACAGTGATTTGCACAAGCCAGGAAATAACGTGATGAATCTAAACCTGTTAATCTAGAAAATATTTCCAACCCATAATTTGAAAAATCTAGACCAAGATACTGTTTTCTGCTTCTTATATACCACTCTATATACGTGGTTTGGGTCTATTCATTTTGCTATACAGGTAGTCCTCACTTAATGACCACAATTGGGTCCAGAATTTCCATCACTAAGCAACACAGTCTTCTGACTGGCACTGAGCGACAGCAGTTCTGGCACTTCCAGTTGATGATAAGTAAATTGTCATTTGCTACCTCCTGCAGCTTCTCCATTGACTTTGCTTGTTGGAAGCCAGCAGTGAGGGTTGCAAATGGTGATAGCGTGACTGAGGGGATGCTGCGACCAACATAATTACAAGGACCAGTTGTAAATATCTCTCGTTCAGCACTGTGTTGTAAGTTTGAACAGTTGCTGAATGGTCATTAAGTGCAAACTACCTGTAATTGTTTAATACCAAAACTTAGGAAATACTCATCGGTAGAAACTTATTTAACCTTAAGATCCAAATTAAAATATGGATCCCTTTAGAAGATTTGAATGTGTCAGTAACTTTGATGTAAAATTTATTTTTCAGTTCCCAGTATTTGAGAAATAATGTTTTCTTTTTAACAGAGAGAAATTAGACAGCAACTAGCAGAAAAGGCTAAAGCTGGTGAACTTAAAGTCGTCAATGGTGCTGCATCCCAGCCACCATCAAAACGCAAACGGCGTTGGGACCAGACTGCTGACCAGACTCCTGGTGCCACACCTAAGAAATTGTCTAGCTGGGATCAAGCTGAGGTAACATTTTAATAATTGTTCTATTTTTTTTTATTCATTAACTTTGTATCTGCAAGTTGGAAATAAAATATAGAACAAAAGAAATAACAAAAGGTATCTCTCAAGCACAATGCTCTTCTGTGACCTTTCTAAATTAATTTATCAATGCAAGTGAATCTGCAGGTCTAAGCTTCAACATTTTTAAAAAGAATAAAGTATCCTGGCATTTGCACTAGGCATGACACTGTTGACTGGAAGATAAGATAGGTGACTTTTAAAAAGTGATATCTCGGAGTACTTTTTCTTTAAACCCTGTTTTGTTTTGTTCAGACACCTGGACATACTCCATCACTGCGCTGGGATGAAACACCTGGTCGTGCAAAGGGTAGTGAGACACCTGGAGCAACCCCTGGATCTAAAATATGGGATCCAACTCCCAGTCATACACCAGCAGGAGCTGCAACACCTGGGCGTGGTGATACACCTGGTCATGCAACGCCCGGTCATGGAGGTGCAACTTCCAGTGCTCGGAAAAATCGATGGGATGAAACTCCCAAAACAGAAAGAGGTATTCTTTTTGGAACATAATAAAACATAATAAAATAAGTTTAGTAATGTATGGATATCAGTAATTAATGCATTATGTTTAGTAGATTTCCTACTTTCAAATGACACCCACTTTTTTTTTTGGCGTGCTGTTGGAAAACTATGAGTTCAGGAGTTTTCATCCTATTAACTTGATTTTTGTCCTGTAGTTCAAATAAGCTTTAGCTACATCTTGACAATATATTGATACTTAAGCTAGAAGTAGTCTGTGTAACTTAATAAGCCACTTTTGAAAATAAGGAAAAATTCATGTATTTCAGCTATGTTGATGGAGGTCTTTTGCTCAGAGGAGCAAAACAGTGTTGAATGCTAGCAAGCTCTCTGTATATTACCTCCTGAAATTAAAACTAAATAACAAGGATTGGAATGGCCTATTAACCTAATAGAACTTAGCTTGGTTTGATAATTATTATAGATAAACTTGAGATTAGGTAGTTAGACATAAGTTCTGTAAAAGTTTTTACTTCTGTTTGTGAACTGAATTCAATTTGAAATGGTTGGATTTTATTTTCTAGATACTCCAGGGCATGGGAGTGGATGGGCAGAAACCCCTCGTACTGACCGAGGGGGTGATTCCATTGGTGAAACGCCAACTCCTGGTGCAAGTAAAAGAAAATCACGTTGGGATGAGACACCTGCAAGTCAGATGGGTGGCAGCACCCCTGTATTAACACCTGGCAAAACACCAATTGGTACACCAGCTATGAACATGGCAACCCCTACACCAGGTAATTTCAATTGCTTTAACAGCCAAAACCTAGTTATGTCTGCTAGATTCATTGGTATTATACTAGCGGGAAGTGACCTTTTGTAAGCAGAATTATCTTAATCTTTCCACACACACATACATGCTTGCACATGCACGCATCTGCCCTGCCTCACATTTGCCTTGAATGGGAACCTACCAGAGCATTCTTGGGCACAGAAAAAGGAAGGTAGGGAACAGTATTATGAAATCCTATTGTATAACCAAAATTGCGTAATGCTGAATGTAGCCTGGGTATCCATCAAACTGTCACATTTTCTTACTAACATGTTTCATATTTGTGCTTTACTCAAACTTCATAGTTATCAGGTGAAATTTAAAAAATTTTGGAAGCACACTACTTATCAGAATGACTTGAAAATTTTGCCAGGAAAAAAAAACTGTGCCTCCTGTCTCAATGTACTTCATATATTAATAAATTCTTTATAGGGCACATAATGAGCATGACTCCAGAACAACTCCAAGCCTGGCGATGGGAAAGAGAAATTGACGAAAGAAACAGACCCCTTTCAGATGAAGAGCTGGACGCTATGTTTCCTGAGGGCTATCGGGTAAGTAATAAACCATATACAACGATAGCACCAGTGTGCTAAATTCAGTGTATACATGAATAATCCATATATCACTAATGGGAATCAAGTTAATATTTTAATTTTATATTAGCTATGAAAAATAAATCTCTTAAAAGGCTGAAGAGATTTAATTTTGAAATTTAGCATGATCTCAGAATTAGGCTGAGATTCAAAAACCTATTTAGACTGAACCAAAGAAATTGAACAGCTAATTCATCTTCCACTTGCTGATTCTCTTGTATCTTAAGCTACTTTTGAAACACTTCTTCATTTCTGATTAAGGTAAGGGAGTTACTCTTTAAAAAATGGTTGATAAGGATTCCAGCTTTTTCCATGCTGTCCTCTCCTTGACCACCAAAATATAACGTCCTCCAATGCAGCTTCACCAGGCAGGAGCTGGAAATTACCCCTAATAATTCTTTGGAAAGAATGTAGGACAAGGTACAAGCAAATTTTACAAGATACCAGAGCTGGCTGGCAGATTCATACAGTTCCAGTATTTAAATAGTGATATCTAAGAAGGCTATGTCACTGATGCATGTGTTTTGGGGAGATGGTCTTAGAATTGAGAAGGGAATGCGATGGCAATGGGCCGCTTGGAATCTGTGCCTTATATGCACCTTGGGCAGGATTGTTTCCCAGAAGAGGCCTTGATGAACAGTGCTATTCAGGCCAGAAGCAATGTACAAAGTACTCAAGGTAAAATTACACAAACTTTGAGTCATGCCATTTGTTGTCCCTGGTCTGGAATAGTGTACTTTCCTTTTAAAGAACTAATATAGTATTATGTTTAAGGTACTAATCCAAGTCTCAGTATGTTTTCAGTTGTGGAAGGTCATAATGACTGCTTAGTTGTTTTCTGTCAGGTCAAGCTGTCTTATAGACTTCTTGTTGTAGGGAAATATTGGAGGAGGCAGTGCTATATAAATCACCTTGAGCTTCTAGAATAAAGGCAATGTATAAATTAACAAATAACAAATCTACCAAATAAATTGAAACTAATCCTAGGTAGCACAGCTCCTAGGTTTTTCATTTTAGAGTACGACATTCTTTTTTTCTTTTGTAATGTGATTATGTACTTATTTGTCCATTCAGGTTCTCCCTCCTCCAGCAGGTTATGTTCCTATTCGTACTCCAGCTCGTAAACTTACAGCAACACCAACACCCCTGGGTGGTATGACTGGATTCCACATGCAAACAGAAGACAGAACTATGAAGAGTGTTAATGACCAGCCCTCAGGAAATCTTCCTTTCCTAAAACCAGATGACATACAATATTTTGATAAATTGCTGGTGAGTTCTTTGGTCTGACAATGTTGTGTTCCTGGGTGAAGAAATTCAAGTAAATACACATTAAACTTGTCTATATATATATGACCACTGTAGGTTGATGTTGATGAATCAACACTTAGTCCAGAGGAACAGAAAGAAAGAAAAATAATGAAACTGCTTTTGAAGATCAAAAATGGCACCCCTCCAATGAGGAAGGTAAGATGGACTACTTCCATATCCATAGCTTTCTCCTTTTACCCCCACTTTTTGTTCGTTTTGTCTTGTCTTTGTTCCTAGATTGCTTTCTGATTTTTTTTATACACACACACACATACATATACATATACACACACACATACACCCATACATACACATGCATGCATGCATGCATGCTATTAATAAGCTGTTCTTGCTGAGATATGCTGGTTCCCTTTACATGTCATAACTAAAATGCCTCCTGTGTAGAAGTGTGCTGTGGTGTTAATTATAACAGAAACTCAAGTCTATAACTGTGATTATTTGACTTAATAGAATTTTGGAGAGAACAGATTATATATATGCTATGCTTTTTTTTCCTGCTTCCATAGGCTGCTTTGCGACAGATTACTGATAAAGCTCGAGAATTTGGAGCTGGCCCACTGTTCAATCAAATTTTGCCGCTTCTGATGTCTCCAACCCTTGAAGATCAAGAACGACACTTGCTTGTTAAAGTTATTGATAGAATCTTATATAAGTTGGATGATTTGGTCCGGCCATATGTGCACAAGGTTTGTGTCTCTGAATGTAGTATTTCAGTATGTTACACACTTCATAAGAAGCCTGTGATTTCAGACTAGATGCTTGCCTGTTGTAAGCTCATAGTTATAACTATATCTTGTACATAAATGTAGAATGATACTGTCTATAATTGTAGTGTAACACTATTTTAGAATGTAGGATTTTATTTGCAAGCTTCTAATCTTTGTTCAGTTCTGATTCATACACTTCTCCCTTCTCTCCCCTTTCCTCCAAATAACAGGAGAATTAGCATGTGTAAAAACAAAGAATTGTGATTACAAACAAATTCTAGGCTATCTGTGTTTTTTTAAAAAAAAGGGTTGCTAGAGGTTGATTTTTTTTTTTAGCAGTTGGTTAAATGTATAATGTTAACAGGTTAGGAATTGAGATAATTGAAATGAACCATCGTTTCTTCCACCTCCCAGCCATACAAGTGGCAGAGAGCAAGCAGGCAAGCCACAGGTTTTAAACAGTCCTTCAAAGGCCTCTTTAGCATTATGTATGAACCACTGTCTTGTTAAATGATCAGTGTTCAAATGGTTTCAATATATATGTGATATATATTTTTCCAAAATTATCCTTTAAATGGAATTCTTAAGCTATCAACTAAGATTGTTAAGTCCTTCTCTTACAATGGACTGAGGCATCATTTGTGCTTGCAAAGTTAATGTTTCATTATTAGTATCAAACATCAATTCCCATGAGTTTTAACTTCATTAAATTTCTTTTAGATTCTTGTGGTCATTGAACCTTTGCTGATTGATGAAGATTACTATGCTAGAGTGGAAGGCAGAGAAATAATTTCCAACCTGGCTAAGGTAACACATCTTTCTAATATATTGTGCTGATATTAACAGAAATTAGCCTGGGTGGGGAACAGACATATCAAATGGTTGTGTACAATTTAAGTTGATTTATAAGCATGCACACAAAATTGAGCCACGTCTGTTAAGAACAAAAATGTTTTACTTTAAGCCATATTCTACCACTGAAAAGTAACCAGTAATGGCAAAATACAGAACATGGGTGTTTATAGTTTTTTGTTCAAGGCTGCATTGACAGATTCTTATGTTTTTTTGTCCTTTCAGGCAGCTGGTTTGGCAACAATGATCTCTACCATGCGACCTGATATTGATAACATGGATGAATATGTTCGTAACACAACAGCTCGAGCTTTTGCTGTTGTTGCCTCTGCCCTAGGAATTCCATCTCTGTTGCCCTTTTTAAAAGCTGTGTGCAAAAGCAAGAAGTCTTGGCAAGCCAGACACACGGGCATCAAGATTGTGCAGCAAATTGCTATTCTTATGGGCTGTGCAATTTTACCTCATCTCAGGAGTTTGGTTGAAATTATTGAACACGGTAGGTGCCTTATGTGAAATTACTTTTACAGTGCTGTTGTTCTGTAACCAGGAAACTGAATGATTTACAGTTGGATGTTAATGACATATAACAATCAAATGAAGTGTGTTAGAGCAGTCTTGTTCTCTATCCCCTTTGAAATAAAGTAGAGTCTTAACATTTAAAGACTAAACATTTATAAAACTTCTAGTTGAATTTTACCCTTTAATTCCTCGGTAAATTAGCCTGCACTATGAAGAATCAACACTAGCTTGATAGGACATAATCAGTGTATATCAATTAGATGGATTTTGCTGTAATGTAGGATGCTATGTCAAAAATGAGGCTAACCATCTCTGCTTGGTAGAGAAGGCATTCAGTATGTTGATATTTGTCTCCTAGTACAATCCAGGAAAACTTTTCCCCCTTATTTCTTTGCCTTCGTTTCTTTGTTTTCTGGGGTCTATCTCATTCTCAAATCCATTACAAAGTCTGTATATCCCAAAAGTTTATGGGAGCTAGTATCTGTTGCAGACTTCCCAGGTGCCATTGCATTCATCCGAAGTTGCTGTCACCTAGGCTTTTTTTTTTTTACTGCCATCCTTTAAGTGAAAGCTGCAGATCAACACCTGGCTTCTTCACAGAGCATTTCAAAATAAGTGTCAAATCAATTTTATTACGATCATTGACCATCATATTTTAAAAAACACATATTTATGCTTCTGCTAAGGTTGCTATTGGGAGAAAGGTAGTGCCTTATGTTTTCTGTAATCTGTATTTTGATGGTCTTGTCCTTACCCCTTAGTAGATATTTCACATGAGCTAGAAAATAGGACAAATGATACTTCTTGGAGCATTTTTTCTGATGGAGACATCTAGCATCATTTAAAAAAAAAATCTTGTTTATTCTCTAGTTTTCAACCTTCCATGATGGTGCCAAATTTTCCAGAAAGCTGACAGATTTTTCCTTTTCTGTCTCTTTGGAACTCGTCAGTGATACATTTGCTTAAGCTTGATTAAGGATGGAGCTGGATAGAGAAGTTTAAAAGTCTTAAAGCAAACTAAATCACCCTCCTAAATAGCAGAAAAATATAACCTATTATCAGATGCCTCAAGTCAAAAAGAAACTCATATCCCAATAGCCTGATCTTCTCACTGATATGGTAAACCAGAGACAACTGCACCAAGACATCAGTGGAATAGTAGAATGGGAGTACCATATTTTAAATGAAATTTGTGGCATATTTAATCCAATAATTGATTCCTGCTCCCTCATATTATAGGCCTGGAGTGACAGGGCACTTTCTCTTTTTGGGTTAATTATCAAACATTTGGTCTGTACAGGTAGTCCTCACTTACTGACCACAATTGGGACAAGCAACTCCATCACTAAGCAACACAGTCGTAAAGTGAAATCTGACTGCACCTGACATACAACATCAGTTGCAGCTGTAGTCGTTAAGCACAACGTCACATGACTGCAACTTCCCGCCAGCTTCACCATTGACTTTGCTTGTCGGAAACTCGCTGTGAAGGTCGCAAATGGTGATCATGTGACTGAGGGACCCTGCAATCATTGTAAATACACACTGGTTGCCAGGTGCCCAAATCTCAATCATGTGACCACAGGGACGCTGCAGTGGCCACAGGTTTGAGGACCAGTTGTAAACCTTTTTCAGCTCTGTTGTAACTTTGAACAGTCACTGAATGAGCAGTCAGTAAGCGAGAATTACCTGTAATAGGAACTGGATCCAGATTTGTCTTTGATGAATGGAAAAGAAATCCTCATATTTGCAACATGGGCAATAATTCAACAGAGGCTTCCATTCAAAGGGAGGACAGACTATCTTCCTGACTTCCTGTCAGAACCTACATCAATCAAATGTCAATTTAAAAAAAGCTATAGCAGTCAGTGGGTGTTTGCTTGATTTGATTCTGCCATTTGTACCTGGTGGGGGGATGTTATAGTTGTGCTTGGATTATTGCTATGAGATGGAGAGGCACTCACACTGATATGGGAATTTACAGCAAGACCTGAATGCAGACAAAACCGGTGGTAGTCTGAAGGCTGGGAAGAACTGTGTTATCAATGGGAGGAATGCACAAGGCCACCATTCTGTGAGAAAGGAGTTTGGCACCAATGTAGCAAGGGGAGGGGGGATAAGTAGAGGGAAATTTACACAGGCTTTAGTTTTAGCAATGCTTTGCTTCAAGCTGCATGTACCAACCAATAAAGGAGCATTTATCTGAACCAGGCCTGGTTTCACGAGAATTCTTCTAAATTGGGGTTTGGACTTTGTGGACTTGACACTTCCCATCAAATGTTACCTTCAAATTTATTCTAGATGGTTAACCCTGCAGAGTAGCTCCTTTAGAGTCTGAAGAAAACTGATGAAAACAGACTCCCTTTCTCTAAAAGCAGTATGGAGAGGTTGTCTCAACCTATCTCCTTAATAAAATAAATTAGATGTTCTTTTCCTGCTCCTCAGCAATATGTTTTAGAAATGGCATTCAGTGTAGTTACAAATTTTCCTTCCGCTATGATAGGTATTTATTTTCCTCAGTAAGAACTCTGAAATATAATAAACTATGTATTCATTTTGCAGGCTTGGTGGATGAGCAGCAGAAAGTACGCACCATTAGTGCTTTAGCCATTGCTGCTTTAGCTGAAGCAGCAACTCCATATGGTATTGAATCATTTGACTCTGTTCTAAAGCCCCTCTGGAAAGGTATACGTCAACACAGAGGAAAGGTATGTCTGATTTAACCTCAGTCAGATAGTATTAGTTGACAGGTGGCATTATTTATAATGATAATCGATTTATATATTTTTAGGGTCTGGCTGCTTTCTTGAAAGCTATAGGATACCTTATTCCACTTATGGATGCAGAGTATGCCAACTACTATACCAGAGAAGTAATGCTAATTCTTATCAGAGAGTTTCAGTCTCCTGATGAAGAAATGAAGAAGATTGTGTTGAAGGTACGTAAGTATATATGAACATGGAGGAATTTGTTGGATTCTGTTTTGTTCTGTTGGTAGAGGTAGACCTATTCATCAGGAGGTAAAGAAAAATGGATATGACTCTGAGATGCATAGAAGTAAAGAGGTGTACATAATGTAGAGATGATGATGGAAGTATGAGAATTTCAATTTCTTAATAAAAACATTCACGTTTAGCATTTACATTTCACTTTAGCTGAAGAATTATATATCATATTTAAAAGTAAGTTGATATGTTCCTGTCCCTTGCCCAAATAATGCTGAAAGGGATTCGGAAATTTAGGCATAAGCTGGACCAATGAAGTAATAGTTGAGCTGAATTTTGAATTAATTAGTTCCTGAGAGAGATTCTGAAGCAGATTTGTTAATGTAAACATGAGAAGCCTGTAGCTCTCTGGATATTGCTAAATTCTCAGCTCTGCATTAGTATAATCACTACGCGTATACAGACTCACTCAGCATTGCCCATCCCTTCTGTAATGGTCTTCCAAATCATTTTATTTATTTAACATGCACATAGCACACTTGGCAGAATAACATTTTTACCTTCTGGAGAAATGGAAGATTTATATTAGTTTGTCTTTTTTTGCAGGTGGTAAAGCAGTGTTGTGGCACAGATGGTGTTGAAGCAAACTACATTAAAACAGAAATTTTGCCTCCATTTTTCAAGCACTTCTGGCAGCATAGAATGGCATTGGATAGAAGAAATTATAGACAGGTATTACTATGATTGACATTAGTACTGTAAGACAATTTTAGCAGAAGTTCTTAATAATTAAATTGGGCAGAATGCTGATAAAACTAAAGGATGTTTATCATTGGACAAGTTTTAATTCCAGTTGCTAGGAAGTGAATTGGGAACATCCACAGGGGTAGTTCAGCGATGGAAAGGAATAAGTAGTACACACCTGATACATATATAAACCCAAGGAGGGAGGCAATGAAAGTTGTTCCCTCATGTTTTACTTTGTGATTGGCTACCTGTTATCTGGCATTTAATTTGTGATGGTACCTACTATACTTTTTCAAAATCCAAATGTACCATATTTCAATTTTGCCTTTATCCTCAAAACATTAATTTCTTTCTGTTTGGAAATGGAATTGAGATGATTCCAAATTTCCAAATTGCTAATTGATTCCACAAAACTTTTGTGTTCGTTGTAGTTGGTGGACACAACTGTGGAGCTTGCAAACAAAGTTGGAGCAGCAGAAATTATTTCCAGGATTGTGGATGATCTGAAAGATGAAGCTGAGCAATATAGAAAAATGGTTATGGAAACTATTGAAAAGATCATGGGAAATCTGGGTGCAGCTGATATTGACCACAAGTTGGAAGAACAACTTATTGATGGTATCCTATATGCTTTCCAAGAACAGACTACAGAGGTATATGAATATACTTATAAATTCTATTCTGGATTCAGATTGGAGTTAGGAGAAATTGTGTTGTGAAGATATGAAAGTCACTTGATTGTTGCAGATGACAAATCAAATATTAGAGATACACAAGATCTGTGTAGCAAGATAACAGTTTTCATCTCTCAGGAAGACTATGCTTAGACTGAGATAAACTATTTATTCTCTGCCCCAGTAAATAACCAGCATCAGTTTGATGATGGGAAGGTTTTGGGGTCAGCCTAGTCCTTTCTTCAATATAATAGAAATTAACATTAAAATTCCCAAATTAGAAATAGTTCTGTATCAAATCCTCTCTTTGACAGGCATCATTACTAAGCACTGTCAAGAGGAATTCATCCATTTCAGTGTAGGGCCTGGAGTCAGGCTGTAGAATGTTCTTGTAGTTGCACCATCATTTTGCTGATACATTACAGGACTATAGTCTTCTGGTACTTGAAATATTTCTTGCTTGTCAAGTCACTTGAGATGATAACAGCCTAGAATTTTATTTTGCCAGAATATGACAATAAAAACCACTTACCATCAGATGGTATTCTAGCATTGTTCTAATTTTTTGATTGATAGGACTCAGTGATGTTGAATGGCTTTGGTACAGTGGTAAATGCTCTTGGCAAGCGAGTGAAACCATACTTGCCCCAGATCTGTGGTACAGTGTTGTGGCGTTTGAACAACAAATCAGCCAAAGTGAGACAGCAAGCTGCCGATCTGATATCTCGTACTGCAGTCGTCATGAAAACCTGTCAAGAGGTATTTACTGTTTGCCATCTTCTTCCCTAAACATCTGCTCTTGTTTTAAAGGTGTTGGATTATAAGTATATTTTTCTTTCTCTTTTGGCCCTAGGAAAAATTGATGGGCCACTTGGGTGTGGTGTTGTATGAGTATTTGGGTGAAGAATACCCTGAAGTATTGGGCAGTATTCTAGGAGCTCTTAAAGCCATTGTGAATGTCATAGGTAAGTGTATGGGTTGTGGTTAGAGTTACATTTTTAATTTGAAAGACAGAGATGGAGATTAAATGTATCCTTTCCTACACCAAACAGGTATGCACAAAATGACTCCTCCAATTAAAGACCTGCTGCCAAGGCTCACACCTATCTTGAAGAACAGGCATGAAAAAGTACAAGAGAATTGTATTGACTTGGTTGGACGTATTGCAGACAGGTAAATTGATATGTAGTACTTAACATTATAAAATATTTAAATATGTCTTACAGATAAATAGCCTTTTTAAAATGAATTCATACACAGTTTATGAAATCTGAAGGTTCTGATGAAGACCATGTGCCTACTATCGTTGCTTCTGCCCTCATTAAATACCTTCTATCAGTCCTTTTTTCCAGTCACTCCCTCAAAATTTAGCGCATTCCATAGATACAGAAAATTTCCAACCTGCTGACTGCTGTATCTGGCCAAGAGAAGTTAGGACAAAGGCTTTTCTTCTTCCTAGAAATCCCATCCTATCCAGTGACTTTTCCTGCATAGAGAGAGGCATAGAAAGGCTTTAGCACAAAGAAAGTGACAGCATCTATCAGAATAAAAGAATGCCATCTTGGAGAGGAGCTTTGGTTTAGAGGTTGAGATTTTGGGGAAAGGAAGCCCTATCTATAGATGATACCTGATCTTCCCCACTATTTATTTTAGTTAGCCTGGGAAGTGTATTAAAAATGTTCTTTATTACTATTATTATTATTTCTTCTTTCATCCAGAGGGGCAGAATATGTTTCTGCAAGGGAATGGATGAGGATTTGCTTTGAATTGCTTGAGTTGTTAAAAGCACATAAGAAAGCTATTCGAAGAGCTACTGTGAATACATTTGGTTATATTGCAAAAGCTATTGGGTAAGTATAAGTTTTCTGTACTGGGTTGTTTAAATGGAGAATGGAAAGTTAATGCTACAGTTAACACTAAGCTGGTTATCTATGACTATGTAGTTAGTGGTAAGACATTCTCACATTAAATATTTCATCTGGTTTAGATTTTGTGCATTTATCTGGAAGTGAACTGCATGAGCATGTAAACAGAATCTAACATATGAGCCAGAAGAGAGTAATGGTTTCACTTAATCCTGTGGCAGAATTGGAAAGAAGAAACTAGAGGAATAGAATGAGAAGAGAAATTAAGTTAGCAGTTTAAAAAAAACGTAATAATAATCTTACTGCACATTATATATAACAACTTTGTGGATTGATTAGTTATAGATGATTGGTAGAATTTTTACCAAGGAAAATATTATGTATCAGAAATTATCACATGAACTCCCCCATAATTATTGTAATCTTTTTTGTAATAATTACAAGTAAAGTTATTTATTTAGTTACACATGATTTTCTAAGTGTACTCTGTTCCTAAACTTTTCTATCAACAAAAATACAAGAAATCTTTTCTTGAGACTGATTAATAAATTGGATGGATGGATGGATGGATGGATGGATGGATGGATGGATGGATGGATGGATGGATGGATGGATGGATTTCTAATTGTAATTTTTCACTAACATTTTAATTTTCCTCTTATTCTAGGCCCCATGATGTGCTGGCAACCCTGCTAAATAATTTGAAAGTACAAGAAAGACAAAACAGAGTGTGTACTACAGTGGCAATAGCTATTGTAGCTGAAACTTGTTCCCCTTTTACAGTATTGCCTGCACTTATGAATGAATACAGAGTTCCAGAGTTGAATGTCCAGAATGGTGTATTAAAATCTCTTTCTTTCCTGTTTGAATATATTGGAGAAATGGGAAAAGACTACATTTATGCTGTTACCCCCTTGCTTGAAGATGCTTTAATGGACAGGTAATTTTTTTTTTCCTCCACAGTAAACTATACTATTTTCTTAGTTTCCTTTGCTCTTATTTTGCCATGTTATAGTAAATTTAGTAAATATTATTCAGGTTTCTTAATTGCAGTGGTATGGAAGGACCATAGGGAAATCCTCATTGACGTGTGAAATTTCAGAAAATCTTGAGGTAGCTGAAAAATGTGATTTTCTGTTTCTTGGACATGAGAAATAGAAGTTTTGGGGAAAATAAATAAATATTACTTTTAAACACCCTTTATATATTTAAATAAATGGATCATTACTGTCAGTATATTTGAGAGTAGTTCTATATAGCTTTTCCTTGAGGTAATTTACAATGATCTGAAGTTGAACAATATTACATCATAATCTTCCTATTATGCGTCTTACCCCAACAGGGGATGGGAAATGATAGGAGAAGGGACTTCCTATTTTAGCTCCACTTCAGTATTTGGATGTGAATTCAGTTCCACAGTCACGTGTAGGTGCTGGGGGAGAGGGAGTCTCAACTGCTATGGTTCCTTCTAGACTGCTTGTGTAGTGGAAGTAAAAGAGAAGCAAGGCAAATGATAGAGTGCTTTGTTCTTTGATGTTCCTTTTTATTCTCCACCCACCTACTTACCCATGCCTTGCAACCTATGTGAGCTGGAGGAATCAGCCCACTGGGCTGCTGAAGTGCTGCTGCCTGACCTCTCTAGTTTTTCTCTTTTTGCTACAGCTTCCTATGGTGGTCTGTTGTAGGATCTTAGCTGACCTGGCATTATTTCTTTTTTATTTCTTGTGGTATTGAAGCAGCTGCCCTGTTTCAGTCAAAAGGGGGGAAAAGATAACCCTGTCAGCTACTAACTAGGGTTTTTCTGTCTCTAATGGCAGCTGTTGTTCTGTCTCCCTCCTATTCTTGCCCTACTTATGTACTCTCTCAACCTTAATTCATTAATGAAGATGTTAGAGACAAAAGGATGGATAGTCATGTTTTGATATTGAAGTATTTTATTTTACCAAGTCAGAACAACTTCGAGCTCAACTTCACATACTGGTGGAAAGAAAGAAAGACTAGAAAAACAAATGGGGAGCAAGTTACTGATCATGCTTGTACAATTTCTTTTTTAGGGACCTGGTTCACAGACAAACAGCTAGTGCAGTAGTGCAACATATGTCTCTTGGAGTATATGGATTTGGCTGTGAGGACTCTCTGAATCACTTGCTAAATTATGTGTGGCCCAATGTGTTTGAGACATCTCCTCATGTCATCCAAGCAGTTATGGGAGCATTGGAGGGCCTAAGGGTGGCTATTGGACCTTGCCGAATGTTGCAGTATTGTTTACAGGTAAACTTGATAAAAATGCTTGCCTAGGCTTCTGAATAAGTAAAAAAAAGAATATTAACCAGGAAAGATAATTACTGTTTAATTGAAGAGTATCCTATGTGTGTCCTAAAGATTTCTTTGTATTGAACTCTAATAGAAAAGAATTGTAATGTAGCAAGGGTCCATGTTTATGGTTTGTGAATAAACATAGGTATAAAGTCTTCCAAGATCAGTTTTTGCTAGTAGAAAATTTTCTGAATGATTCATATGATCAGAAGTAATCCTCTAGCATGGGCAACAAATACATTTGCCAACAGATTAATTAAAAACTACATAAGCACCAAAATAGAAAATCCATTGAGTGGATTTCTGTGCAGAATTTCATTTTGTTTGCAACTAAGCTAGAAAGGAGGGACTCGGTGGCACAGTGGCTTAATGATGCTGAAAGTTGCTGGCCAGAAATGGTTGACACTTCAGCAGTTCGAGCCCAGCTCCGTGCAGCAGAGTGAGCTCCTGCTTCCTCCCCAGCTCCTGTCAACCCAGCAGGTCGAAAACTTACAGTGGGGCAAAAAAGTATTTAGTCAGCCACCAATTGTGCAAGTTCTCCCACTTAAAAAGATGAGAGGCCTGTAATTTTCATCATAGGTATTCCTCAACTATGAGAGACAAAATGAGAAAAAAAATCCAGAAAATCACATTGTCTGATTTTTAAAGAATTTATTTGCAAAACATGGTGGAAAATAAGTATTTGGTCACCTACAAACAAGATGTCTGGCTCTCACAGACCTGTAACTATTTCTTTAAGAGGCTCCTCTGTCCTCCACTCGTTACCTGTAGTAATGGCACCTGTTTGACCTTGTTATCAGTATAAAAGACACCTGTCCACAACCTCAAACAGTCACACTCCAAACTCCACTATGGCCAAGACCAAAGAGCTGTTGAAGGACACCAGAAACAAAATTGTAGACCTGCACCAGGCTGGGAAGACTGAATCTGCAATAGGCAAGCAGCTTGGTGTGAAGAAATCAACTGTGGGAGCAATGATTAGAAAATGGAAGACATACAAGACCACTGATAATCTCCCTTGATCTGGGGCTCCACGTAAGATCTCACCCTGTGGGGTCAAAATGATCACAAGAACAGTGAGCAAAAATCCCAGAACCACACGGGGGGACCTAGTGAATGACCTGCAGAGAGCTGGGGCCAAAGTAACAAAGGCTACCATCAGTAACACACTATGCTGCCAGGGACTCAAATCCTGCAGTGCCAGATGTGTCCCCCTGCTTAAGCCAGTACATGTCTGGGCCTGTCTGAAGTTTGCTAGAGAGCATTTGGATGATCCAGAAGGGGATGGGGAGAATGTCATATGGTCAGATGAAACCAAAGTAGAACATTTTGGTCTAAACTCAACTCGTCGTGTTTGGAGGAGAGAGAATGCTGAGTTGCATCCAAAGAACACCATACCTACTGTGAAGCTTGGGGGTGGAAACATCATGCTTTGGGGCTGTTTTTCTGCAAAGGGACCAGGACGACTGATCCGTGTAAAGGAAAGAATGAATGGGGCCATGTATCGTGAGATTTTGAGTGAACACCTCCTTCCATCAGCAAGGGCATTGAAGATGAAACATGGCTGGGTTTTTCAGGATGACAATGATTCCAAACACACCGCCCGGGCAACGAAGGAGTGGCTTTGTAAGAAGCATTTCAAGGTCCTGGAGTGGCCTAGCCAGTCTCCAGATCTCAACCCCATGGAAAACCTTTGGAGGGAGTGGAAAGTCCGTGTTGCCCAGCGACAGCCCCAAAACATCACTGCTCTAGAGGAGATCTGCATGGAGGAATGGGCCAAAATACCAGCAACTGTGTGTGAAAACCTTGTGAAGACTTACAGAAAACGTTTGACCTCTGTCATTGCCAACAAAGGATATATAACAAAGTATTGAGATGAACTTTTGATATTGACCAAATACTTATTTTCCGCCATGATTTGCAAATAAATTCTTTAAAAATCAGACAATGTGACTTTCTGGATTTTTTTCCCCATTTTGTCTCTCATAGTTGAGGTATACCTATGATGAAAATTACAGGCCTCTCTCATCTTTTTAAGTGGGAGAACTTGCACAATTGGTGGCTGACTAAATACTTTTTTGCCCCACTGTACGTGAGTAGATAAATGGGTACTCTCACCCCGGTCGGAGGAAAATGCTGGCGGTGCTTGCATGGGAGACGGGGAGCAGTTGCCGGTAACGCGGAAGCTGCACACACCCGAAAAAGGCGCGAAGCAATGGAAACCCCACCTCCTGCGCTCACCAGCTGGGTCTGCTCTAGGAAGGAGGCAATGGCAAACCACTTCCAAAACACCTTGCCTTGAAAACTCCAGGGACTCGTCCAGGCAGTCACTGCAGAATCGGTAACAATTGAGTGCGGATTTAAAAAAAAAAAAAGCTAGAAAGGCAATGGAAACATGTAAGGACTTCTGCATCATTGTAATATGGGTTTTGTCACACCCTGCTTGCATTCCATTATGTAAACTGCTTCTCAAAGGTTTTCCAGTTATTTGTAGGAGGATGAGCTAGACAGTATGTATAGATCAAACTGAGCAACATGATACCCAAATTTCTGACCTGTAGTAAAGTGCCATTTCTTTGCAAATCATCAGTAAATAATTAAGCAATAAGATGGAGCTTAATTTCTGGTTCTGTTTTTTTCCTAGGGTTTGTTTCACCCTGCCAGGAAAGTCAGAGATGTGTATTGGAAGATTTATAATTCCATCTATATTGGTTCACAGGATGCTCTAATAGCACATTATCCACGAATCTACAATGACGAAAAGAATACCTACATTCGTTACGAACTTGATTATGTCTTGTAATTTTATTTCTCACTTGTTTTGTGTTCAATAGACAGCTATTCCATATTGGTTCAGATCTGGTGATGTACAATTTTTAAGACACTGCAGAGTACCATAGAATGGTCAGAGGCAGAGCTTAGAAATCCAATAGCATGATTTTTAAATAACATGTCTTTGTTTTGGTGTTAAAACCAGTAGTGACCAAGAACACAATGATTACAGAGAATATGGGGAAAATCATTTTTGGATTCATCTTGATGAGGATTTAGATTCTGTTCCTTGTGTTTAAAAGGGGCTGTTTATTTGAGAAATAAACATTTGTGTATAAAATATTAATGGTTATGTGTGTGTGAGCATTTTTGGGCAGGGAGACATATAAGTCTCAGATCATCAAGCAATTTATGTAAAAAGGTGGCATATTACATTTTAATCGTCTTTGTCATACCCTAGCTTTTGAATAAATAAGAAATGTTCACATTTTGATTGTGGTGTTTTTATCCTGAAAAAGCACTTGTTATAAAATTGGCTTTTGTACTAGCTGAATTGCCTTGAGGGTTTGGGTCTTTATTTTCCCTTCTTTCTACCAAGTATTTTCCTTTCATCTTCTCTGTCCACTGTTTTCTTCCATTATGACTTGTTCTTCTGAAGCAATAATAAATTTAAAATTGGATATTTAATGAAAATTGAAATATGGTTGGATTATACATTAAGAATATATATATATGATGTTGAAATAATACTGGGTAGCTATACACAATATGTAATGCTTGGTGGGTAAACATTACACCAGATGATATGGCAGATATCCACCAGCAAATTTTATGGTGGCTTGTCCAGACAACATTCTTGTTCAAAAGGGGAAAACGGCACAGAGACCTAACTGATGTTGCAGCCATTGTATGTGGAATGAGGAAAGGTTGGGCCCATTTCAGGCCCAGCGCAAAAGAAAAATGAAGCCTGTGATTAACAGAGATAGCACTGAAGTTGTCATTTTGTGGCTGCTGTTCTCTCCAAACTGTATGTCTGGAGGTTGAAAAGGAAAATAGACAGTTGATTAGCAGACATCCAGTTCAGCTTCAGATGACTTGCAAACCTGGGGTTTAAATGGGTTGCCTGTTCTGGGCTCACACATTGTGGTAAATTTAATCAAGGGTTAGCACAAGGGAAAGCATGCATTTGTTGTTCAGGAACAACACTGTACATTATGGGGAGAGCAAGGCTGCAACAAGTGAGATGAATATGTGAAGTTGGTATGACCCTAACCAACACAAGCAAGGATGATACCATGTTTCTAAGTGATTTTGGGGGTTTGTACTTGAGTATTCATGTATCTTCCCCCTCAAAATTCCAGGAAACACAATTTTCAGCAACTGGCAGGTATGTGTGTCAAAAAATGTTTTTGGGAACCATAGATAACTCTAGGATCTCAAGTTGCCCAATAATAGCTTAATATGTTCTATAAACACGTATCCTATTCAGGTAGTCCTCATTTACAACTGCCTAGTTTAGTGACTGTTCAGTTATTATGGTGATGAAAAAGTAACTTTGTAACCAATCCTGTATTTACGACTATCACAGGTGTGTAAAGCAAAAGAACACTGAAGTAAGATTGTAAAATTGTGATGTTTCACTCAGGAACTGCTTCGCTTAATGACCAAGTTACTGGTGCCAATTGTGGTTGCTAAATGAGGACTACCTATATTTTATTACATAAACAAGATTACTACTCCTTTGCAATCCTGACCTCATGGTATGTGGGAATACTACATGATAGTATTGCTTGGGTTTGGGTTTTACTCTCCAAAGTTGATTGATGCTTTAAAAAAATTAACAGATTTAAGAAGCCAAGTGGAAGAAATGGGAAATCAGACAGGTTATCAAAGTCAAGTGATATCTTCCATATGATATAATTGAGAAACCCATCACTGAGGGCCAGAGCAAATGCAGGTGTTGGAGGACAGTGCTGTCTATTAGATCCATTCTATTAAACTGAATCAAAAGAATTACTATGAAAACATGCACAGGAGTCCTCTGTATTAATTCCCGCTTCTATGAGATTCCAGTGCTTTCCAAGTCGTCTTTAAATGTTTTTCATCATCTTTGCTCCCAGTGGTATCCAACTCTTGGAAATCTTTGGGTGAAGAGATAACAAGAAGAACTAGAACAGAGTGATGGATGGACTTGGGGTTGGTTCAGATAGTCAAGGATAGCTGTCAATTAGTAGATGCACCTCAGATGATACAACAAAACACACCTGGCTGTTTCCAGCACAGATTATTGCCCATGTTCATTTTGCTATGCTTTGCTGTATTTGCTATATGGGAGTCCACACTTAGTTTCCACTTAGATGGTTGTTATTAATTAGTTTGTGGAGGAACCTATCTCAACCCTCCAGCAGTGACTTGCTTCATCAAGTCTCCATCATGGCTATGCTGGCTGGGGAGCTAGTCCACACCTCTGAAGGTTGCACGGGCTGGAGAAAACTATACTAGAGCAAGCCCCCAAATAAGATTTCTCTGGAAAGCCACCATCTTCCAGTGCGGAAATGGAAACACTACATTTTCCTCTCTGTGCATAATAAAACCATCCTGTGCTTTTGCAGGATCAGGGGTGGGGTGTGGAGGAGGCATATAAATGAAGGGAAAGTCAAGTGGGGGTTATGGTCTCTCATCTTCCCATTTAAACTGTACTCCATCCAGACAGTCCAAATGGACTCATCATGGCTGAGTACAATTAAGCTGACCAAGAGTGTATAAATTTCACTACTTGCTATTTTATCACAATTGTGCTCCTCAGTGTGCTGGAGATGGGATCCTTGAAAGACAGTATACATTTGCAGTGAAAGATTGGGAGCCATGCAAGATGGAGGGAAAGCCTCCAAGGCCACACTTTTTAAAACTTCTTTCAATTGCTACCTTATGTTCCCTTTAAACATGCCAAAATCTTAGGATATTAAGATTCTCAAGATTTTAAGGAATCTTAGACATATTTATTATATAACAATCAGGTTCATGGAGAACTTGCAGTCTCACATTTTAAGCTCTAATTTTAGCTCAGGGTTTGGCTAAAATAATTATTTCACATACATACAAAGACAGCAACACTCCAGATGTTCAAATGTAGATTCAAAAGATGCATTGTCAATTTTTAAAATGTCTTTGTAGTGTGAGAATGGAGAAAAAGAGAAAATAGTGTAAAAATTTACACTAAAAACAGTGTAAAAATGATATATGGCTGGCTAGGGAATTCTGGAAGTTGAAGTCCACACATCTTCAAGTGGCCAAGGTTGAGAAACACTGGTCTAGACTGAGTAATACTTTAAAAAACTCAGCTAAATTTTATATTAAACTATATTAATATACAGGTGAAACTCAAAAAATTAGAATATCGTGCAAATATTCATTTATGTCAGTAAGGCAACTCAAAAGGTGAAACCAATATATGAGATAGACGCATTACATGCAAAGCGAGATATGTCAAGCCTTACTTTGGTATAATTGTGATGATTATGGCGTACAGCCATAATCCAGGCCAGAAAGCTCCTTATCTTTCCTTATAGGACATCTGGACTTGCCCTCAATCCATTAATTCATCAAATGGGGATTTTACCATAAAAGCCGAGAAGCACCCCAAGTCCAGGGCCGACCTTGAGGCAAGAGCCCGCGGCCCATACAGTGGGCATCCTCCAAGGACAGAAGGCCTGAACTCGAACATAATACCGTCTGAAGAGTAAAGGAGGAGTTAAGACCGTTGTGTCCAGAATTTAACCTAGCCCAACTACCTCACCGAATCCAAGCCGCTGCTAATTCAATTACCGATAAATAACTCATTGTGCTTCAAGAGCGCACGCACCAAGCAGAGACAGCAATTGCAAGGGGCAGGTTTCGCGCGCGGGGGAACACCAGGGGGCGGAACAAAGGAAACGACCCCGATGGGCGCCACAACAACAGTCGGCAGGAGCAGCCTCGCATTTCCGGACACGGAGGAGGAGGAGGAGGAGGAGGGGAGAGCCAGGCGCCGCTCCAAGCCATGCTCGGCAGGGGGCGCTCCTGCTCAAGGCGAGCGCGGCCCGGAGTGCGTGTTGGAGTGATGTCAGGGCTAGCTGGGTTGAATGCATCCGTACTTCCTGTATCAGAGCGGGCTTGGCTAAATACCAGCGGGTTTTTCTCCTCCTGACCTAGCGAGCTGCCGCGGGAGGCGGATTGTCAGCCCGGGATCGCGCGTCTCCCCTTTGGAACGTGGCTTGGCATCTCCAGGCAGGAGAGCTGCATGTGGGGAAGCAAAGCCCGAGGGAAACCATGGCAGTCCTCAAACTGACCGACCAGGTAAACAAGAGACCACCAACAATAGAATCGGGGAGGGCGAGGGTGGGGGAAGCCCACGAATAGCTGCTGTGTCGCCGGGAGGCTTCTCGAAAGCAGCAGCAGCTGCGGCGGCGGCGGCAGCGCGCGCCGGAGGCTGGTTCTTCGTTTTAGGAGGTGGGGGATCCCAAACTGGGCGCCAGGTCTCCTTCTCTCGGCTGCGAGCCTTGCAAGCCATCTCGCGGGCTCCTGGGTGCCGCTGGTTCCCTTTAAGGAGGCTGCTTCTTCGCTCGGGGGCCGATCCAGGGGCGGGGGCAGAGGAGAGTGGAGTGTGAGGAGACGGTCGAGGCGGATCGCCCGTCAAGTTTCTCATTGTCTAGGAAAGGGAGCAGTTGTCAAAACAGGAGGCGATGGGACGGGCATCTCGGAACGGCAGAGCTTTGGCTGTGTTCTCACAACACACCGGCCCCCCGTGCTTTAGGCATTCGCGCAGCACGCTGACCTTTAAATGAACCACACGGACAGCCGGCCCCAGACCACGAAGTAGCCGGCTGCGTTTTCGTGCGACCTCAGTTCCAGCCCACGGCTTTAACGCATACCGACGCGTTTTGCCCTAATCTTGACTGTGTTGGCATTTATCGGCCAGGGAGATGCTTTCACGTGTTGACCTGCTTGCTCTCCGTCTCCGCTGCTGGGGGGACGTGGGTAAGGGCGCCTCCTAAGAAACGGGTAGCGTGTGCCGGGGCGATGGAACAGTTGAATTACGCTGTTAGTTGTAACTCCCCTTCAGTCCCAGCCGTGGCATGAATGGCTTCACCCGAAATGTTAATTCTCCTGTATTGCGCCCCCGCCTCTCGTCTCCCCCGTTCAAACGCTGACACTTCAGAGCTATCTGCATTCATGGCTGTTAATTGGCTTGTTCAATCAGGGCCGGTCCCCAGTTGCTGGAGAGCTCAAATATTTATGCAGCTTTTATAAGCCAGAATTCTAAAAAAAGGAGCCGCTCCTAATAGGCTGTTTGTTGAACCAATCCTCGGAACTTTTAGATTCGTTGAAGGCAAAGCTGGGAGCAGGGAGCTGAAGGGCTGGTTGCCTTAATTAAGTTAAACCGCCTGGGTAGGATGAAAGGCAAAACAAGCCACTTTTAAAAAGGGGTCTTGAGCTCATTTCTTAACATATCGCTTGTCAAAAAATAAGAAGGACCAACCTCACTCTTTTCCAAGCACAGGGATGCTATGTCATGGATGCCAGGCAAATAGGCCCCTTTAATTCTTTTCTAGGCTGTAGGCGGTGGGTGAGTTTGGCAGAGATTCCAGTGGGCTTCATAAATGAGTGAAATGTGGGGTGTGATAGTTAAACTTCCTCTGCCTTCCCCAGGGGTGTCCCAAAGCCCACACATTATACATCTAATTTGGAAAATAGAGATTTATAACACATTAGCGTTGAAACACACTCAAGGAACTCAAAGGAAGTTTTAACTATCACAGTTCAGAATGTTCAGTTTAAATATTATCCTGGAACCATGTAGTAAAATTGTGTCAAAAATCTTGGCAGTAAGGATTATTCCTTTAGATTTGCAGAGAAGCGAAGAAATTGCTGGTTGTCCCTGCATGAAATAGTGTCTGCTGTTCATTACACAAGAATTGTTTTCTTAGATATGTTTGTATAAGAAATTGTAAATGCATGTTAAGGAGTACTTTGACATAATTCATTCTAAATCATTTATTTCTGTTGAAATGATTCTTAAATAGCACATTCTTTTCTTACCTATAGTCATACAAAGCATTTAAGGGTGACGTGTGGTCTGACCCATCTCTAGAATATGCTGACTATTTTACATTCAGTTGATGTAATCTACTAATTTTGGTTTAATTTAGCGTGTGTATAATTTGTCACATAAATTTTGGTCTAAGTCTTCTATTTCTTCTAAAGGTATCACTGAGTTCTCTTTATAGGAACACCTCCTCTTTTCTCTACATCCAATATTGTACTGCACTGTAGGGTTAGCTAATAACTTTATGTATTCTTATATGAAATAGTCTGTAACATTCTATAAGAGGTGAAAAGTTTAGAATTGACATGTTTGTGACCTGACAGAATAAACTCTGAAGATAAACTGTACTTTTTGATAGCCTAAATGGTTTTTCAGAATTGTAAGGCAGCAGCATTTATAAATGCTGTCTCTGGCCTGCCTCTTGATACTGCTTTGTTTTCATATAGATACTTATAACTTATGGCAAAATTATTTCATTTTGGGTGGCTTTCTCTGTGCTCTACAGGGTAGCTCCAAGTTCCATTAATCCAGCTATGATTTGTAAATTGAACATCTTTGCTGCAGTGAATACTGAAAATATTAGTGCTTTAGATGTCATTTCAATACTTAGATGCTTTTCTTGAAGCCAGGTTTTCCTGGGAATTAGTTATGAAGGTTTAAAAACTTTAACGAGCCTTGATGATTAATGGTATGTGTCAAACTTTCTTCAGACATGATTATATTTTTGTAAGCTGTCCAGAGCCGCTAGAACTGGGCAGCGTATAAAGATGAGAGAGAGAGAGAGAAGGAAAGAGGGAGAGATTCAGGGTTTGCACAACATAGTAAACCCAAACTAAATGTACCACTTTTAGGGTTTAGCATACAAAATCATGTTTTGGCTTAGCATGTTGTGACTTATTTGTTGAACAAATTTGTTCAACAAACCATGGTTAAGCAAACCAAGATTTTAGCACAATGTGTAAAGGAAGTTACTTTACTTTTTTCCTCGTGTTGCATAGTTCCAATCATAGATAAATGAGTTCTAATCAACCACATTTAGTATAAAGAAGTTTAAAGGCTTCTCTGGAAGGTAAAGGCAAGAACTCCTGCTTTTCCTGAGCCGGTTCCAGCAACCCTGCCCCCCCTCCCAATAGGAGGCCTTCTGATTCCCTGGAGCTTTTTCATTGGTGGAATAAGGGAGCAGTGGCCAATCCCTGCCAGTAGCCCCTTCTCCTGAAGGCTGGGGAGCAACCCAGAGTGGTAGGAGAGGTGGCTGTGAAGGTGCACAGGGAGAGTGGGATCTTACTGTTCTCACCCCTACCAATTGCTATTTTAAATGTACACGCTGGGCTTTTTAATACTGATAAGAACACCCCTGCTAGGTGAAGCTAAGAGTCATCTTAGTCCAGCATTTTACTCCTCATAAAATGGCCAGCCAGATCCCTCTTGGGTGCTTAGAAGCAGGAACACAGACATACCACTCTCCCACCCTTGTTCCCCTGCTGGTATTTGGAGGAGTGCTGCTTCCAATCCAGAGGTCACATTCAGTCTTCAAGATTAATAGTCTTTGATAGACTGGTCCACCATGAATTTACCCACCCCCCTTTTGAAACCATTGTACTTCAAATTCTGTTTTGAATTATCATTGTTAGCCATTTTCAAATAACAAAGCTGGGGGGGGGGAAATAACTGCAAATAATTAATAAATAAAATTTCTGCCAGTGGAAAAAGCCTGAATGGAATTAAAATTTTAGATGCAATCCACTAGAGGAGTTTGTGCATCACTCTAAGACATAATGAGATTTGTATGATTTGTCCTTATGTGTTTAGTTTATTCCAGAGCATGGATCAGTGTAATATGTGAATCCAGTCACTCTTACAGACAGTTTAGTGGCCACAATAAAATATGTCTTCAGAAAAATATGCATTTCTGGTAAATCAGTTTTAAACACATTTAAATGTAAATCAAATTTTAATTTTGATTCCATTTTTGTTCTGGTTCCAGCATGACTACCTACAAGCAATTCAAATCTATATCAGCTCTCCACCCCTCAAAAGTTGCACAGTTGTGGCTTATCACAGCTGTCATAGCAGACACTATATGTTCATCTTGTTGAAATGATTGACTTTTGCCAGGTGCCTTTAACATATACTGTCCACCATTTGTTACTTAAGGTTGGCTGTGCTTCAGCAAAAGCCCATTTCAGGCAGCTTCTGAGGCAGTGCATTGTCCTGTAAAGAACTAATTTCTGCTTTTTAGCTTGGTGGTTTGTATAAACATCCTGCTTGTGGGTGTTACATGGAGGTTTATGCAAGAACTTCTACAACTCTTGTGACACATGTTACAAGACACCATGCTTCTGGGTTTGCTTCAGGTCTATGAGCCTGAATGTAGTGTCACTGCATGCTTAACCAGAAATAATACCGTGAAACCCTGTTTTCATGATGTACCTAGGATGGCATATTACATGAAACACCATTTCTAAACACAAGGGACATTCTAGGCAGGAGTAGAATATTGGCTCTATGATGAAACAAACACATGATCTTGCACGCATGAAGACAGTTCCATTTACTGGTAAAACATCCAAGAAAATACCCAGCAAAACCTTATGCATTCATTGGTGGAGTTGGACAGGTGACTG
Organism: Python bivittatus; assembly: GCF_059951505.1. Classification (NCBI taxonomy): domain Eukaryota; kingdom Metazoa; phylum Chordata; class Lepidosauria; order Squamata; family Pythonidae; genus Python; species Python bivittatus. Next base: position 9,586,155 of record NW_028277040.1, read on the forward strand.
TCAGGGTGCTTCCAGTTGAGAAGCCTGTTGACATGGCTTACAGATTCTTCCTGGATCCACATGTTGATTGGGTTTGTATGTTCTGCTATACTGTGATTGGTTCCACTATGGTTTATTGAATAAATCACAATTGGCTAGATCACATGTTTCACCACACCCAATCATGGGTTACAAACTGTAATGATTTGGTTGACTTAATGTGCTAATCCAAAACCAAACCATGTTTTCACCCAAAGTGTGATCAGTATCATCCCCCATTGCTAATCATCCCAGGTTTTTTCCTCCTGCCATAGATGATCCATTAAAAACAGAAAGACAGAATAGCTGACTGGTGAGAGAGGTGATATCCTTTCCCCACCAGACTGAGTATGGTTTAGGAAGCAAACAGCCATAAGCTGGGTTCATCCTGGAGTAAAGTGATCAACCCTACAGTTAAATTGTTAAATGTTTTTTAACCCATAATTCTTAGATTATGGTACTTAATTCCACCCCAATTGCTTTTTTGCACTCCGTATCTCTGCTAAAGGCCCAGGAACAATAAGAAGTCCATTGGTTAGGTGTAGAAATAGCTTTAAAATTGCCCTCAGAAAATAACACAGTATATTGAAGAAACCAAAATGATCCTAAATTCGATAGAAACCATTACTGGTGGAATATATTACACTGTATTCTGGCATAACCCAGCCATCACTGAGGGGATATAAACTGTTTCCTCATTACTGTTCTGTCAGCACAGTCAGGGTTGGACGAATCTAGAAGACCCTATTAGTCACTAGTGGGGAGACAATTTTTGATAGAAGAAGCACTGTGCTGAATAAGACCAAAGGCCTGTTTTGCCCAGCATTCTGCTCCCACAGTAGGCAAGGAGATGCCAATGGGAAGCCCACAAGCAGGACTTTAGCCCAGCAGCACTTTCCATCTTAGACACTGCTATTAGTTTAAAGTTCAGCTGACAACTCATTTGTCTCTGTTTGCTTTTAAAGATCTCTCTCTCTCATAGTCACTCAACAGGCTGTGGTCAAAATTCAGTATTCTGCAAAAATGCAAACACAGAGAACTTGCTAGTGGGAGCAATGATGCTAGAAGAAAATGCCCTTTTCTTTTATTCAGTTCAATGTTACTTTTTTTTTTTAACGCAGAATTTCCTCATCAGAGAATCTCTGCTTTTATGACGTGCAGATCACTTGTATAGCTGAGGATATGGATTAGGAGTAGGATGGTAACCACCATCCTTGCACAGTACCTTGCAGATGAGATTTGTGTCTACACTTTAGGCTCAAGGAAGGAAGAGATAAAATTAACTCTGTGTTTATCAAATGGCTTGTCCAGAAGAAATCTAATCAAAATATGTGCCTCTCCCAGAAGGTAACTAGCTACAGCTTTGCTTGACAAATAGGGAAGTGCAGCAGTCTATAAAGTCTGTTATATTATGTGTATCCATCTGTCTAGGTGTATATGCTGTGCAGGTTGCAGTTCCTTGAAATATGAATGGCCTTGTTTCTTAAGGCACAGTATTTTTTCGGTGCCTAATATGTGACTTGTAACCTTTTCCACCCAGCTACAGCAGAGGGATTTGGTTGTCATGCCAACGTTTGAATAGAGGAGAGCCCTGCACTGTGCAAGCATTCATATATGTCCCATGGTAATCCCAAGGCCATGTCTGACCTTATAATTGATGTTTTTTGGATGGGTCTGGAGATGCAGGTAAAGTTTGCTTATAGCTTTCTGATAAGATTGTTCTTCTTGTAAAATGGCAACAAAATCCCACTGCAGCTTTACCAGCCTGAACATTTTGGAATTATGAATGGAGTCTGACTTGTCTGTAAAAGTTAATTTAATTGAAGATGAAATTAAAATCTTCTGTCTTTCCTCGCTTTCTCCTCCATGGACCTAGCTGATTGGCCTATGCCAGAAATAAGCAATCTGACGTTCTCTAGATACTTCCCCCAAACCTTGGGGGTGCATCAGTACTACTGAGTTGTAATTTTTAAGGTGACAGAGGTGGACCTGCAATACCTATAAACCCATTCAGCGTATTAAGGAATCAGGGTTTCTGGGAACTGTAGTCCAAAAAATAGAGAAAGCACCATATTGCTTATCTGGTCTATGCATGATATACATTTTATAGTTCCTCCTTTTCCTTCTCAAGCTCCAAGGGAACCATGAAACAGATATTGAAATGTATTATTCACAATATTGTTTGCAGTTCGGCTGTTAAATACCATCTGGTATATATCATGAACTTTCACCACAACAGAATTTACATATTTCTTTTACCATGCTGCCATAATGAAAATGTAGGAATTGCTATATGTGACATCTGGACTAGCTAACTGGATTCATAGTTCAGATAATAGGATGCCCCATCAAGGTCAGTGTCAGTGGTCCAGACTCAACTTTCTTTAGGATATGAAGACATTTTTTTCACACCTCAATGGCCTTTCATGGTTGTAGTCCTAGCTGTATCAGGTTCCTTGATCCTGCCAAGCAACCTTCCCCAACCTGGGGAAGTTATGTTGGACTTCAATGGCCACAACATCCAGGGGGTTATGGGAGTTAACTTAAATATTTATAGAGGGCAGCAGATGAACAAAGACCACTGTGGGAAGTTCTGTTCAGGTGAATTCCCGTTTCACTTGAAAGGGAAGCCACAGATGTGTAGGAGACAGGCCCAGTATCTATCACTCTGTCCCCTTGCATAGTCTGAGCCTTTATGCATTTCAGAATGTGTGATTCCTCAAATAAACATTAATAGAACATTGTATTGGATGTATACTTTAGTTGATGTTTCTTTATCATGTGATTAAGAGATGTAAAACATGAATACTGATTGATCCTTTACACACATTTGTCTCAGATATGTTACATATAGAGCATTCAATACTTTATGTAATAAAATGAATAATGCAATGATTAAAATCATAATTCCTAAAATAAAATACAGTATTGTGGAAATGGTAGGAATGTCATCCACTTAAATACACTTTAGCAGATCATTCAAGAGGAATAAATTTTTAGATGAATAAAACAATAGTTCTGAAACAAAACTTTTTTTCCTTTTTAGATAAAGCACATATTATTTGCATTGCAGTTGGTGGCATAGAAGAATTAGAGGATATACTTGAGTGGCAAGCCAGCCAATTTTTATTTTCTATGTTTTATTTCTCTTAGCAAGAACTGAAATAGGAAACATCCAGATACAGTTCAGTTCATTGCCATCTAGTGACTAAATTATACCATGGCACTATCCACACAGAAACCATAATTTTAGAAAAACATGCTGTCTTGGGTGAAAATGATTTCAGAATTATTCTTCTGAGAATGCAGAATATTGTTCTGCAACATTTATAAGTAGAGTCTTTTGACTGGAGCGGCATATAGATCTGAATAAATGAATAAGCACACTTTGGGCCTCTCTCCTAAATCCATGAAGCATAGATTTGGACTACAATTCCTGTCATCTGTGCCATTTGATAAGGCTAGTTGGAACTAATGGGGTTGTAGTCTTAAAGGTGGGAAGATAACAGGTGTGAGAAAGTTGGGTTGATGTTAAATAGTTAGGCAAGATTTTATAGTAAAGAAATGGGCTATTCCTCTGAAATGGCTATCAAATATTGTACTGTACTGTACTCAGAGAGAATGAGTATTATGAAATATAACCTAACCTAAACCTTATTGTTAGGTCACCATAAGTCTTTCAGCAGCAGCTGGATTAATTCACCATTTCACCCTTTTTTCTATGATGATTTGCAAGTCTGAGAGTGTCAGTTCCTACTCCCACCTTTCTTACTTCCTCAAAAGATCATTTGGTGTACAAATATAAAGAGGAAGTGAGTATTTTGTAAGAATATTTTGTTAAGATGTGCTGCTTTGAATATTAAGAGTCACAATACATTACAGACTAATCCATTCCTTATGACATATTTCATAGATGAGGGCTCATTTCACCAGTTGCATATACTATGAGTCTTTTGAGTTTTATAGGTTAGTAAAAAAAAAAAGTGCTTAGAAGTGTTTATAAGTCACTAATAATACAGGACAAAGTATTCACTTTTGCGTTTGATTTAGTTTTGTAAGTATAAGTCCAGTACAGTCTCTAGTACTGTCTTGACATTTTCCTGTTTACAGGATTTTGGCCACATTATCCTTATGCCCTCAGTTACTAGTGTATTCCTCTGCTGTAGGAAAGAAAACCTAACAAGACTTGCTAGAAGTTAAGGATACTTGTCTGTGTGGTGGGCCTTCTGCTTATTTAATTATCTGCCCCGGTTATTGATTTTAGAGAATTTATGAGAATAAGAGAAGTTTTATTAACGATAGCTAGCTACACTGCCAAAGCATCATCACATTTTGCCAACTTGAGCATTCAAAATTATCTGTTTTCATCTTCACAGTGGGCCCTTTTTTCTCTAAGAGTAGCACTGTTGTGGTAGTACATCAATCATGAAGTTTGGCTTTGGGCTCTTCCTCATGACTGCATTATGGCCTTGAAGGAGCAAAGAAGTAGGCCAGCACATTTTGCTGAGCCCTATTTTGCTTTAATAATGAAGCCAGGGTGTGGTGACGTTCCTACAGTTTTAATGTGGGACAATTGGTGGATTTCCATGGTTTCATTCACTGTCCCGCCAATCATCATAGGCTCACAGGAGAAACATCCACCAATCATTCTCCTTAATGTGGGCTGGGAAGAAGGTGAGTTTTGACAGATGGTTAGAGCAGGGGATTTAGCCCTTTGTCAAACCTCGCTCTGTCTTTATGCAAGTGTGGAGAGGAAGCTGGAACAGTATTAAACCAGTGATCATTTAATTAGTTTTTTAAAAAATTTTAAAAAAATTATTGAAACAGCAGTAGTTAAGTATTACTTAAAACCATTTAGAACAGGTAAAATCAAATTAAGGGATACTTTTCAGTCTGTTGTTGGGTTCACACATTTTGTAAAATAAAGTGTTAATGTTCCATTGCCTGTGAAGAAGTTTGAATATATTTTGAGATCTAGCAAAACCTCTTCCAGAATTATAACTGACGGACTTGCAGTTCCTCTAGTCTTGGCTGTTTACATATTTTGGTAAGTGAACTTGACATTTCTCTTGGCTGATGATTTGCCCTTGAAGGGAGCACCTGAACACATCAAGAGCCTCCAGCAAACAATATTGTTTCTGAAGGGAGCAGGCTCTAGTACAGAACTTCTGTCTGCAATAGGTGTTTAAATCTCTGGTTCATATGCGCCCTCAAAGTCCCCCTGTCATAGGCAGAAATCAAATGCTTTGAAACTGCAAGCAGCAACTCTTTTAGCAAACCCTGGGCTTCTGCTTTCCCTGGAGCTGAAACCACAAACGATTGTCTTGGGTAGGACTTACTCTTTGCTTCTGGCATGATTAGTATGTCGAGGTTTATGGTTCCTACGGCTGGATTGAGACCACCCAGAGCCAGAAGGGTGGTTGCAATCCAGGCCTCATTCTTTTGCACTGGAGATTAAAACCTGGTGACCTACTAAAGAGATGCAGGGCCAGCCAGAGGCTAAGTAATGGCACACATCTGTCAAGAGCTGGCTTCACACTGTCTGTACAGACGCAAAAAAAAAAAAAGTCTGCAGTTTAGGCAAGCTACTCGCAATATAGCATGCACTGCCAACTGGTCCTTTCTTTCTTTCTTTCTTTCTTTCTTTCTTTCTTTCTTTCTTTCTTTCTTTCTTTCTTTCTTTCTTTCTTTCTTTCTTTCTTTCTTTCTTTCTTTCTTTCTTTCTTTCTCCTCTCCTCTCCTCTCCTCTCCTCTCCTCTCCTCTCCTCTCCTCTCCTCTCCTCTCCTCTCCTCTCCTCTCCTCTCCTCTCCCTTCCCTTCCCTTCCCTGTGTGTTTTCAAAACAAAAATAGCAATCCAATCAGTGCAACAGATTTGTCCTTCTGACATCTGTTTATAGTTACCTGTTCAGTATGAAACAGGCAGAGTTTAGATCTCCAGCCGTAAACACTGAAGCAGCAACCCCCTCTCTCTGGCCATATGTGCTCTTTCCCAAATACCGAGAATCTAGAAATAATTGTTATCTACTGAGATTGTATATTCATGCTGTTATTTTGCCAGAAGATGTGGGTTTGGAGAAGTATGGCTTCAATTAAGAGCTCCCTTCTACTTTCTCTTAACATTGCATCAAATTCCACTTTTCCTCCAGCTAGGCAGCCATTTGGGGCTCAGCTGCACTTTTTCACTTGTGCCATAATGCAACTTGCCCTGGTTTGACACCTTCCAGTTTCAGGTGTGTTGGAACTGCAGCCCCCAGAATTATGAGCTTGGCTGTGTTGGCTGGGAATTCTGGGAGCTGCAGTCCCAGCAGAGTTGGAGGGTCCAGCATAATAATGTGCTTATGGCATTACTGTGCAGTAGACCCTGAGATGTGTGTATCAAATCTCATACTGTTTCATGCTTCTTTTTGAAAAGACCAGGGGGTGGAAACTGCCTTCTGTAGGCCTCTCACCTCAGTTTCCATGAGTCTTGTTGCTGACCAGAAATGGAAAGTTGTCAGTTTTTGACATACAGGCTTCAGTACTATCATGACCCTTGAGGGATGTTGAAAGGGGGTGAGTTTATCTATTCTTCTTGTAGCCCAATCTTTGGTTCTTCTCTAAGACCACCTATGCAGACCCAGCCTCTGTTCTTCATTATGGCACTACCTGAAGGAGACCAGCCTCCTCAACTGTATCAGTTCCCAAGTTTGCCCCAAAAGAGAGAGAGAGAGGAGACCTCATCAAGGCCTCCAGAAACTAAAAAGAAGTACAACTTTTGATGACAAGACAGATCAAGCATAAAGTATATTGCATCCTTCTGTTCTCTTCCAATGGCTCCAGCAAAGATGTGTGACCTAAATTGTTCCAGGTCAATCCCAAGAATCAGGAAAGCACATTCTAGATTAAGGGAACTACTCAACTGGATTCTGACTTAAGGGTAGGTATCAAAGAATACTAAGTCCACATTCCTTACACAGGACCTGTTTAACAGGTTGAAGCATACTGTATGCAGCTTCATTGGGCCTCAGAAAAGGGTGGATCCTAAGCAGAGGCCTTTCTCAGATATTACTTCCTGTGCTCCACCTGCTGTAGTAGTATCCTACCTGCTGCTTCTCCCATGCTCTTCCATGTACTTCACTTGTGCTGTCCCTGGTGAACCAGCAACTGTGCCTCCTTCCCTGCACAGTCTGAATACATGAAGCTAGGCAGGCAATGGAAGAGGAACAGGAGAGGGCACTGTGAGCGGTGGCTGTGGTGGCAGCAGAGGGAGGAGGAGAGCAAGGGAAAAGCTGTCTGTCCTGACAGTGGTCTAAAAGGGATGCAAAAAAGGTATGCTGCCGTGCCTGATTATCTGCTGGCCTGTGTACCCAGTGCCCATTGCAGCTCAAGGCCTATGTCTGCCATCAGCCTGGCTAATGCCCAGTTGTGCTGCCACCACCTCATAGCCCAGGCTGATGTGAAAGTAGCCTTGGAAGACGGGGGGACAAGATGCCGCCTAGGGAACGATCAGATAAAAGAGAAAGGAGTCTGCAACAGAGTAATGGCCAGAAAAAGAAACTTAGGAAGGACCTGCCCTAACCACTCAGGCAGTAAATAGGAAGGCGGGAGATTTATACTTTCAGACTTGCAAGGTTCTGTTAATGCAGCCTTACAATAAAGTAGAATTAGCTCATCTAGTCGTATTTCCTGTCTGGTTTACCCGGGAGGACTGATAGCTAGATCCCTCTCTCTACCAGTTAGGTCAGTGTTTCTCAACCTTGGGAACTTTAAGATGTGTGGACTTCAACTCCCAGAATTCCCCAGCTAGCCATGAGTCCACACATCTTAAAGTTCCCAAGGTTGAGAAACACTGAGTTAGACAGAGGAGGGACTGAGAAGCATGCTGGCCTACTGCCTGACTCCTATTACACTGTTTGGGGCCAGAGGGCCCTGCTGTTGAAACCCCAACAGCACCAGGCCAGATGTTTCCCTCCTCCAATCCCATGTGCTGCCTTCTGTGCTGGGAGAGAGAGGCAGAGAGGGAAAAGTGGTTGACTTGAGAGTGTGAACAGACACATCAATAAAGGAGATCCAGTTGACGTTGTAGATTTGGACTTTTTACCAATTCCTTCACCAAAGACTTTTTGTTAAGCTTGGTAGTTGTGGGTTAAGAGAACAGGTCCCCTTATGGTGAAGTAACTGATTAAATGACAGGAAACAGTGGGTGGGGGTACATGGAGCTTACTTCTAGAAGTAGGACTCTTGAGATAGATTTGTTTTGTTGTTTCTGTTTTCTTTGTACAGTACAACTTAATTAGAAGCAGTTGCTACAGCAGTTTTGTAGAAGTACAGAGGACAAAAACAAAGAAAAATGCATTTCAAAAATGAAAGCTGTTTTTCTCTCTGTCAAAGAAAATGTGTCTCTCTAAAAAAATAGAATTTAAATTTTAAAAAATAGAAATAATAAATATTCAGATCTTGTATCCAATATGTTTCTTCTAAATGTGTCATTATTTTTTAGTTCTGGTTCTTGGGTATGCCATTTTTAATATGCTGTTTTAACATCACATTTTTCAGGAATCCATTAACACTGTTTATCTAGGGTATGTATGGGTGAAGTCTCCAAATCTGGTGTTGCACTTGGACTCTAATTCCTTTAAGGTAGCCCAAGCTTTATGCAAGGTAATACTAGTTTTATTGCCTAATTCTGATAGCTGGTTCTACTAGGAGTAATATTGAAGGTTTTTGATATTTTATTTTACTGACCAAAATGCATGTCTTCTGAAGACTTTGGGTATTGCTGCGTTTAAAATTCAATCTAACCAACACTAACCAAATTTTCCCAATATTTTTTAATTCCTTAGAGCCTTGCAGAATCATGCCACCAACAGCAGTTTAGTTTCTTGATGGAAAAAGAATAAATGTATTAAGCTCCTGAAAAGACGTAGCACAACTTAAATGGCCCAAACCCATCTAGAACAGTAGCTCCACCCACTTACATGACAGCAAAATAACTGGGAAGAATGTTGGCCACCAGGGCCATAGTGTGAATCAATTGTCCTTTTTATTTTGGAATCCACAATGTTCCATAAATGGTGGCAAGGATTTTGTGTATGTGTGTTTTATTGTGCTAAAGCAATGTGCCTAAGCCTGCTTTGTCACCTAGGTTTGTTTTCACAGATGGACTGTTTATTGCTTTTTTTCAACCATTAAGCTAGATGCCATTAAGCCATATTTATTTATTAGACTTTTTTGGGGGCGATTGAGTGAGTGTTGACTGGCCCAAAGTCACCCAGCTGGCTTTGTGCCTAAGGCAGGACTAGAACTCACCATCTCCCAGTTTCTAGCTTGGTGCCTTAACCACTACACCATATTGGCTCTCTATTAGATATTAACATATTTATTAAAGGTATTTCTACTGTGAGGCCTTTGGTTTGCCAAAAGTCAAGCTACAACTGTTATTTGTTAAATTCATGTTTTGCCTTTTATTCTGGAGCTCAAGGCAATATCAGGTTCCTTCCTCCCATTTTTCCCAGCAACCATCCTGTGAAGTAATGGCTGAGAGAATGACTGGCCCAAAGTCACGCCATGAGCTTGCATGGCTGAGGTGACTAGAATCTGGGTCTCTCTCCCCACTCCTCGTCCAACACTTTAATTACTGCAGCAGAAATAATTCAATAAGATCATACTAAAATAAAGGAAAAACAATGTAAAACAGACCAAAACAGCTTTAAAATTCACGATAGACCCATTTTTTTTTTTTTTATTGTGTACGAAAAACTGAGGAACATGAAGCCAGCTTTCAGACTTTCAGAGAGACTTTCATAGTCAGTTGTTGGTACAAAAAAGGGCTTGTCTCATGTATTTCTCATCAATCTTGCTACTCTGAGTGGTAGGGTATACAACAGCTTCTGATGGAGATCCAAGATTGTGAATAATTTTATATAGGAGGAAGGGATTCCAATGTGCATATATTTGTGTAATGCACTGCATCAAGAAACCAGTACCTAGGCTAGGCTAGTCAAATGGAGCAGCTGTATGTTAGCGATCTGATTGTTGGACTTGGAACTTGAAATACAAGTAGTCCCCAGTTTAAGAACGAGTTTTGTTCCCAAGGCCTGTCCTTAAGTCGAATTTGTATGTAAACCAGAACAGTATTATTATATAATACTGTATAAGTAGTATTGTGTAATTAAATCGAATCATTGTGTATTTAACTCAACTTTTGCTACAGTAGGCTCGGTTCTTAACTATGGGTTGCCTGTAACCTGGGCGTTCTTAACCTGACGACTACCTGTAGTTATTTTAGGATAAAAATATATGATTGCTGATTTGAACAAGGTAACAGAACATGATTAAGTAAGGTGGAGTTGAGATTGTTGTGAGGATATCAAAGCTGTGGAAGTTTCTGGAAGAAAAGCACTAAGGTCTCAGTGAGTTAAGTGAGGTAATTCAACAGGACTGCCTGCAGTTCCAAAACTGTGTTAAGATTTATTGGAATTGGGTAGATATATGTGCTTTTCTGCTCTTTAATTTAAAAGCCGTCCTTGTGGCTAATGAAGTCCTGACAGCAATGTAAATCTATTATTACTTTGCTGAACTGCTGCGTGATGCGGGTTGCTCGAGTGAGTGCAATTAATCGAAGTGGCACAGCTTTAGAGACCTGGCTTTTGTTTTGCATGATCTAGATTGCCCACAGAGTTGCCCTGAGCCAACTTTCAGCTCTGCACCTGCCACTTCGGCATGTGGCAACACTTGCTTTCTCTTTCCTTGTCTCCTTTCCCCCTCTGCTAGATGTTGCGTATCTTTCCTTATGAAGCATGCTGCTCTGCTTTCAGCGGTTCTGGATTTCTCATGAAAACATATTGGTTCAGGGGACAAAGAACTTCCACCCTAGAGGAAAGAGTTGTCTTAGAAATAATTGGTATATATTCATGGTTTCATCATTATTCAGTTTCTTTATGCTGATTTTATTTTGCCTTGGGTTCACATTCCAATGGTAAGCTGATTATTTGTTCCTTTCCAAACTATGTCATCGTAGCTGGCATGAAGTGAATATTGTGTAGATGATTTCTGACCTTACCAATAGAGGTCCACTGTGAACCATTTCCCTCCTTAGCTACTGCCCCAGACATCTGGTTTCCTTCCAGGAGAGAAAACTGAAGTGATTTTTTTTCCATCCTGGTAGTATGTTTTGGTAGTAGGGATAATAGCAGGAATGGCAGCAACGTCTTTCAGTTATTAGCTTTTCTAATTCAGTTTTGTATGGCTGGGTTCACAAATTATATTAAGGTTGCCTTTCCTAAGCTGGGTGCCCTCCAGATGTGTGGACTGGAGCATGGCCATTGTTGCAAATTCTTGGAGTCAAAGTCTACACATCTGGAACACATCCTGGTCAGAGAAAGTTACTTGAAGTCATAATAGATTTTGTTTGATCTTGATTTAGTGTGTTTCGTGAACATTGTTTGTAAGACATGGTTAAAAACTTGGAATGTTGTACACATCTGAACAAAAAAATAAACAATGCCTTAATACAAATGCGAACACAGTCAATGTATGGAAAGTGCTCCGAGCACTTATGAAAAATTCTGTATAAATACATTAGCTTGGATTCTAGTTTTAGATTCTGTGAATGCAAGGGTTCCTTCTATCCACCGACCACTTTTGATCCAGTGGAGGATCCTGGTGGTAAAAGCTGGAGTCCATTTATGCTTATGGTTTTATCCCCCTTCCCTCTTCCCTGTTCTGGAGGATACCATCACTTTCCAGGAGTATTGCTAAGGAATATAAAAGGCTGCAAAAATAATCTCCTTTGGGTGTTTTCCTTGAGAGTACAAAATCTGGATCCAAGCCAGTATATTAATAAATATGCTGCTTCCTCTGCTACTAGCTGAGAAAGCTTATGATTACATGGTTAAAACAAACAGGCTTACAACAAAAGTATTAACATATATGGTTGTGGAATTGAACCTTATCACAATAAAATTAAGACCCAGTAACAGAGATATCACAACCTGGACAAGTTGTGGTGTAAATTGGCAATAGCATCAGTGTTAGCAGTGATATTGGTTAGGATTGACAGAGTTATTGGTGTTGGTTGCTAGGTAGCTTTTGGATTAGCAAATGCTACAGTGGCCTAATTTCAGGAAATTACAGGAAATCCTGTAGGGAAGGTGACATCAGAAGACTATCATCACCCATTATGCTAAGCTGTAGATTGTGTATATATCATTTCTTAAATAACATAATAAACCTTGGTTTAGAGAATTTAAAGGTTATTTCAAATAACATCTAAACGGAAACTAATCACATCACCATCATGTTATCTAAGATTCATAGAAAATGTAATGAAAGAAATCTAGTAGATTCTTTTTTCCCTTTTTGCATTGCAAAACCCTAACCTAAGCCAGTCCTAACTCCTTTCATGCTACAATACAATGTTCATTATATTTTTCTAAACCTTTTTCCCAAAAGGAATCAGATAGCAAGGGATGGTAAAATCTTTCACCTGAGACATTGAATGACTCACTTAGCTCAGTAAAAGTAGACTAGGGGTAGGCTGACTGCAGCTATATGAGAGCTGTTTAATTTTCTGCTAGAGCTCACAGTCTTTCTACATGGAAATCCACTCCTTATATCTCCATTTCACCTGATGCATCTTGCTTTTCTTGCTTTTGTTGAACAACTGGCAGTCAGAAATCCTTGCTGGTTGATTTTTATTTTTACATTAAATCTACATCCTTTCCTATAGGAAGTCTAGAAGGTGTACATAACACTCCTCTTATTTTTCCTTCATGAACAACCCAGTTGAGGTGGGTTGAGGCAAGAGAGAACGACTGGCCCAAAGTCTTTCATTGAGCTTCCATGGCTGAGGATGGATTAAAAACTGGGTCTCCCCACTCCTAGTCCAACACCTTAAATAGCACACCACGCTGGTGTAATTTACCAGTAGATCACCAAGTAATTTTCAGTAACCTCAATGTCAGCAGATTCTGAACTACTTCTTGATGAGCTTTAGTGCATATATGCAGCTTTTATGCATGTGTGTGGTTTACTATACCCTGTGTACCAGAGTGCAATTGAACAAGCTCTTTGCACCAATCTGCTTTGTTTTCCAAAAAGTAGTAGTATTTCACTGTTCTATGCTGCTCTGTCCCTGATACAAAGTGAGAAAGAATAGAATCCAACTGAAGCAAAGCCCTTTTCAACATAGAAAGCAGATCTTCACTGAATGTGAAACTACATATATTTTATTTACTTTAAAATACAGACTTTTTATTTGCTTTAGGATAAATATATGGGATTAAGTGCCCAGATCTTTTCTTTCTTTGTGCCTAAATATTTAATTTAAATCATTTGCACTCTATCCCTCAGTGTTTCTGGTCCTACAAGTGGACAACAACAAAACCCTGTAACAATTATAAGCAATGTTTACACACCTTATAATTAGAGAAGTAACTAAAAAAAAGTGATGTTCCAGCAAGTTGTAAAACTGGATTCAAATAATTGGAAAGCTTGGCTAAGTCAAAATAGTTTTATTTAGGGCCAAAAGGACATTCACATTGCTGCCCATTCAGTCTTTCTGTTTGGTAAATGAGTTGTCAAGTCAGAAGAGACCCCCTGTGATAAAGGAGCATTGGCAGAAGAGTGTCTAGGGACCTGATAAGCATAAGGGTTGGGGAAATGCAGTAGATCTGATTTACTACATTTTAAAATAAATGTTGCCCATTAACATCTCAGATACAGCTCTACCTCTTTAAGGCTACCATATCCAAACTCTAACAAAACCTGTCTGTACCATAGCTCTCTGGGAATTATGTGCTCAGTTCCCAAACCTGGAGAAATCCAGACAAAGCTTCAATGAATATCCTAAGGACAATGACAGGCTTGTGTAATAGGAGGCAGTTGCCTGGTTCAATGAAGTAGGAGCAGAAGATGAAAAGCCAAATCTTATTGGATGAGCTATTGGGTACTGTTAAATAAATAAATAAATAAACCAGGGATCAAGTTCATGAACAGTATGGTTATTTTCTCTTTGCTTTTTTAAAATCACATTTGGGGAGGGGGGAACTTTACATGTGACATACATTTCAGAAATAGTTCTATACCACAATCCACCCAGTAGACTGAATTCTGGATTGCAGTGATGGAACAGAGCGATCGGAGCAAAAGCTGATGAAACCTTGTGTTTATGGAATGTTGGTTGCTGATAGGAAGCTAAGGAAAATGTAATATGAGAATGCCTTTGATAAAGCTATGAAGGATGGAATAACAAACAAGAGGCCGTCATTTCCTTCACACTGCCCTGTAGGGTTTTGTTATCAGTCTGATGACAGAACTTGCATAGATTCAGGCTACCATGACTAAATGTATTATTTGTGGCTTGGAGAGAGAGATACTTTCAGAGCAGGTTTTTAAGATGAAAAGAAAGCCTGTTTATGCCTGCCATTTGAGATATCCTAAAAATATAGCAGGAGTATTATATAGATCCAAAAAGTAAACCTATAATTTACTATTTTTGAAACATATCTGAGTCCTTGGTGTGATTGAGGCTCACCTTATCAGGGGTCCCAGTGTTGACTCATCAGTAGCATCCTGTCTGCTAGTGCTCTTCCTTCTTGCTGTCAATGCCTGTACAGGCAAACAAAGATGAGAGGGAGGAGATGCACCAGCATTTTCTCTTCACCTTCTGGTTCTCTGCCCTCCCTCCAGTAGATGTCTTATTTGATGGTGCTGGGGGGGATTGAGGGCACCTTGTCCAAATCTGTAGCCAGCATTGACATATTCTATGCTCAACAAATTGTCTTGCACACACTTTTGAGTAGAAGTTGTGACTGCTGGACCCATTCAGAATTGGTTGTCAAATGATCATTTGTAATGTGAAAAAGGCAGAAAATGAATATCCAAAGAGTAATCATATAGACTGTATTGAACCAATTTTAACTATGTTCACATTTAAATGAAATCAGATTTAGTTCTGTCCTTGTCCTACCAATGCTACTTTATCTTGGAGAGCAGCACGCCATTTGAAAGCCAAGTATGTCATCAGCGCCTAAAAAGTTATACATCCTTGCCTGAAAGGCAGTTATAATTATATGGTATAAAGCTTATGGTATTAAGACTTCATCAGGTTCATGTGTCCCATGAAGTCCTATAGCATAATATTTGATTGAGTTGTATTCAACCTATCTATTCTGCTAGTAGAATAGATTATTTCTATCCTCTTCCCCTTATTTACAGAATAAATCAGAATAGATTTAACATGTATATGTGTAGAAGAAAATGTAGGATCAAGGTAAGTGAAGGAGAGTCTCATTACATTGCTTCAGTCTTTTAGGTGCTGTATTTTGTTCAAAATACAAAGGTGGCTGTGTATTTATACATGTGATCTTTGACTTTGGATGCTTTAGAGAAGAGAGAACGTTGTGGTATTTTTTAATGTGCTCCCAGTGTAAGAGGAACTTGTAATACAGGCTATTTCTGCATTTTCTACATCTGGAGCATGCACACTTGACTGTCTTCCCTACCTTTAAAAGCAACCTCAGCAATCAATGGACAAGCACGCAGTTATCCTGGACATCTTCTCCTGAAGAGAAGATTCCTGAAGTGATTTTCATAGTTGTTTCTATCTTTGTTTCTTCAGTATCCCAGTTCAGTTCAAGAATCTTCTGTGCCTTAATTTGTGCATCCATTTTGATAGTTTAAATAAATATTTGCATTTGACCTTGATTCCTCAAGTCCATTTTTCTGCAGCCTGTTGCTGTCCTGATGCATTTGCCTACAATTTCCCTCATGTCTCCCAGCATACCCAATACAGTGCATCTGGCTGGGGAAGACTGTGGTGGTCATTTGCTGTGGCATAGGTTCAAACAGCTTAAATTGAATTGTGCCATCAAGTTGTGGTCAACTTTTAATGGCCACATAGGCAGATTGTCTCCATGATGATCTGTCCCTAGCCTGGTCCTTCAGCACTTCCAATGGTGACTCATCGCTATGGTAACAATCCACCTTGTTGCTAATTGACCTCTTCTTCTCTTTCCTTCTACCTTTCCCAGCATTACAGCCTTCTCCAGAATCTTCTTCATAGATGTGGTCTAAAGCCAGTGAAACCCCAAATCTGTGTATGCAATATAATAAAGTAGCAGATTTTAGACTGTATTGCTCGGGTCTGCAGTTGTGGGAGTTTTTATTGTGAATACTCTCACAGAAAGAGAACTTCTCCAGATCAGCACATCTGGGAAGATAGGTTTTGGGCCCACTGCTCCTGCATGATTACCAACATTCCATTCAGAAGAAAGATTTATGTTACCAGAAACTCACAGTATTTGTAATATTTTACTTCATTTTAGATCTGCATTTTGAGCATAGGCGAAATCAGAGTTATTCCATAGAAGTCTTTTTTAATATTCTTTATATCAGGGAATATTCAAAACTAGCAACTTCATCTCTAATCTGAGTGATATAATCCATTTTATTTTGTTGGATTTGTGGACTAGGCCAGATGTTATAAGCCTAAATTACAACCAATGAACAGCTCCTACTCACAGATCCCTCAGTTATACTCCCAGTAATGTAAACCAGTGTTGTTATCATCAGGTGGCATCTGAGACCATGGCAGCAATGAGATGAATACCTGGGTGAGATTCTCTTAGTAGTTAGGGCATTGTCCCAGGTCATTAAATTGGTGTGCCAGGAATAATGGAACACCATTATTAGTCTTGATGGGGAAAAAGTGGCATTTAAGCCAATAGGTGTGTATTGCCCTCACCTCCACTTTTTATTGCCCTGCTTCTATTCTGGGAGTTACATCAGGTACACATCTAGGCAGCTGGAAGAGTATTCGCAAAAACATGGCTTGTATGGCCTCAAGTGATTTATAACAGGTAAATGTCCAGTTGACCATAAAGTATTTGGGCCATAGGTTTTGCTACAAAGAGTTTCAGAGCTACTTGTACACATCCCTACCCTTTGTCCAGGTAAACTTCATGTTGACTGCTGTACTCCTTTATGTTGTGATTAATATGCTTCTTCCATATATCTGTGGCCTGGAGCACTATCCCCAGACTCCTGAGCAAGTCATAGACTCCTGACTTGCTCTATGTCATTCCCCTCAATAGCCGATTTAAATCTTTTGGATTTTCTAGCAAAAATCAACACATTGGTTTTCTGGTCATTGATTACTAGAAGGTGCACTCAGCAGTAATGGGTAGAAACCTCTTTTGAGCTAGAGTGGTAGTTTCTACCTTTCTCTCAGGCTGTTTGCTTGTAACCATCTGAGAACTCGTTTTTTTATTTATTTTTATTTATTTATTGGATTTCTCCCCCACCTATCTCCCCCACAATAGGGGACTCTGGGCGACTTACAGAAAACATTAAAACTATCAATATATCTAAAACACATAAAACATCCAAAATTTAAAACAATACTAAAAAAAGGAAGATCCAAGAAGATAGAAAATCAGGCTGCGGAGAGCTGGCCACTATGGGGCTAGCCATCCCCCTGCTTGAAGTATTCCCTCCCCACCCCAGGCCAAGTGGCAGAACCAGGTCTTCAAGGTCCTTCAGAAGGCCAGGAGTGAGGGGGCCAATCGCACCTCCGGGGACAGAATGTTCCAAAGAGCGGGGGCTACTGCAGAGAAGGCTCACCTTCTGGACCCCGCTAGATGGAGTTCTTTTACTGAGGGGGTCCGAAGCATGCCCTCTCTGTGCGATCGGGTGGGATGGGTTGAAGACATAGGGGAGAGGCGGTCCCTTAGGTAACCTGGCCCCATGCCATGTAGGGCTTTAAAGGTAATAACCAACACCTTGAATTGGACCCAGAAGCAAACTGGTATCCAGTGCAGCTCGTGGAGCAACAGTGTTACATGGGCCCTTCTTGGGGCTCCAAAAATAGCCCGTGCAGCCACATTCTGGACCAGCTGTAGCTTCTGGATAGTCTTCAAGGGTAGCCCCATGTAGAGCGCATTGCAGTAGTCTATCTGGGAGATAACAAGGGCATAAGTGACTGTTCGAAGGGCATACTGATCCAGGAAAGGGCGTAACTGATGCACAACCCAAAGCTGTGCAAAGGCCCTCCCAGCCATGGCTGCCACCTGCTCTTCAAGCAGGAGCCGTGAGTCTAGGAGGACCCCCAGATTACGCCCTGGATCTGTCTGGGGTAGTGCCACCCCATCGAGCACCAAAGATGACAAAGTCCCGGATACAGAGAAGCCATTAACCCACAGGCACTCCGTCTTACCAGGGTTCAGCCGAAGCCTGTTGTTCCCCATCCAGACCCTTATAGCCTCCAGACACCCTTACAGCCTCCAGACACCGAGAAAGGGCAGTCACGTTCTCATACTTGTTTTCTTGCGTTACCAAAATGGACTATGTTACTTCACTTTAAAGAGCTTTCCTGACACAATGCCTTCCTGCTATTAACATGGATTTTAAATTTCCCTTTCAGGCATTAGTTTAATTGTAATATGAACCAATGCCATATCTTGGCCTGATCTCATTTACCATCTTGTGGTCAACTGACTCAACAGTTTAGAGTAGAACTGAATATTGTCATTTCAAAAAAGGAGCATCATGAAATCCATCTCTGTCAGAGTAGCACAAATGCAGGAGCTAAAGACCACAGAGGAAGGAAAGGTGAGTAATTTATTCTGCTAGGGTTGCCAACTATTGAAATAGAAACATAGAAGTGCAACACAGACAAGCATATATTTGCCCTGTTTCTCTGAGCAGTGAGGAATTCCAGGATTACTGATTTTACCTGAGATTCCATCAGGAGGAGGAATAACTGGAAAGAATATTTAGTATTATTTACTTATAAACTAATAGAATGACATAGACAGAAGCAAAGTACTTCCTGACAAAACTTTTATCGTATAACCTTCTTGCCTCATTCACACAACGTTACAGGAGATTCAGATCGTGTTATTTTCTCTGGTTTCTTTCAGATCATGTAAATCGTTCATCTTTCCATTTATAAACCTTCCCATCATTTCTTCCATCTTTTTTTCCTTCCAGAAAAAAAATAATGAGAGGAAAAATAATATGGCCTTAGTCCTTATCTTCCCAACAGCTGGCTGGGAAACCAAAATACTGTGCCAGAATCCCTAGTTTGGGAGAGGTCTTGTCTTTGGAGGACATTTTTTGGTTGTTGCTATTGTTCCTGTACGGGGCAGGGGGATGACTTCGCTATCGGTCCTGTTGTCCCAGTGAAAACCCACCACTTCTCCCCCCTTTCTCCATGGTAGCTGTTAAAGAATTATATAAAAATAACCACTCTCACCATGGCACCTTTAAATGATGTACCTAGCATCAGATCCACTTTAGCCTTGGAATGAGTTCTTTTCTTGGTCTTGTAGCCCAGCCTAGTTATAGTCTTCATTAACTAGCCTGACTCTGTTTGCTAAGTTTTCTGCATTCAAAGACAAACTCCATCTGTGGAGCCAGAGCTTCTGCACGACAGTAATGTCCCCTCCCCCACAATCTTTCAGAATCCTTCTGTATTTCATATGTCTGGAACGTATTTTATATGTTTACCTGCTGTTCCAAGGCTTTTGTCTTGCAATGACTCATTAATAATGAAAGGTATAAATAATAGGCAGTGCTAACAGCCCAGCGTGAGGCTCTTTAAAGAAAGGACTGGGTCTAATATGTAAGAGTCAGAGAAAATACATTTCATCCTTTTAAAAAAAAATCTTATTGAAAGTAGGCATGGAGAATCTAGCCTCCGGTGCCCAAATATGGAATATAAATTGTGATTGCTAGAAGTGCATCCTTGTAGGTAACTAAGGTAACTGGGAATTATGGGAATTGTAATGGATACAAGGTCAGTTAAGGTGACATAAGATACAGCCTCCTGCATGTGGAAGGAATCAGGTTAGCTAGATTGGTAATGTCCAGCATAAATAAATAAATAAATAAACAAAAAAAAATCATGGATATTACTGCTTAAATATGGTCCTTTAGCTAATTAAACAACTTAGCATGTATGTCTAGTTTCATGTTTCTTATCGATTCCTGGCTTATTAGCTACTTGTCGTAACTTTAGGAGCCTATGTCTATCATCTTCCTGGCTCTAGCTATCATGCTGCAATTCTGTCTTTTTAACTATTTTATTTTATTTTATAGAAAAAAGAACTGCAGGAAAAGATGGGAGGTTACAACTGGAAGCCAATTTGTGTGGATCTCCTGTAAAATTCCATGAATGAGGCAATGTGATAGCACAATAAAAGCCTTGTCTGAAAATATCCCAGGATAGAAGAGTCAAATCAAATGGGCATGTGGTTATTAAATGCATTCATGTCTGTCTGACTCGAGGGGGGAGTTTTTTTTTTTTAATATTAAAAAAGAATGGTGGGAGGGAAAAGAGTTAAATTACTGCTTCTACTTCTTTCCTTTCTTTGTTTGCTACTTTAGGTCCATTTCACCAAACCTGGTTTAATACTTAAGAGCGGGAAAAATGGCTTAAAGGAATAGAGGACAGCAAGAAAAAACAATGGGTGCATGTCCCTTTCTAATATCAACATCTAATTTTAAGAATGTAGAACCTTAATCAATACAGTTGACCAAGATATACTCCCCCACCCACTCCACTCCAGAAATTAACTCAATGAACAGAAGGGGGGTATCATAACCTTCCTTTTTGGTCCTTCCCTCATCTGTCACAGCAGCGTGCGAGTGAAAACTGAAATGGTATGGACCTTGAGTGCCTAGAGTGGCCCTGTTTTTGCAGAGCTCTAGAAAGCAGACTCTGCATGGACAGAGCTATTTGGGGCTAAAAGTCACCCTGCTAGGTTGCTTGTCCAGGGCATTTGATCAGATTTTCATTTCCATGACACACTACCTTCTTTCCATGACCCAGTTAAACAAGTCATACAAACAGGATTCTTATACTGTATTGCATACAACAATTTTTAAAATGTAATGCTGTAAAAACCTAGAGACAGAGCAAGCAATCCTGACTTTTATATCAACTTGATGGATTAATGTTAACCTGAAATTAAATATTATCTATATAAAATCTAATATGTTACTGCTATATGTTGATAACATGGCAGTTCTCTGTCATTCACCCGTGCTGAGCTTAATAATTGTAGAAAACAGTGTGTGCTATGGCAGACATTCTCCCAGCCCTCCAGTCATTGGTCATTGCCTTCTGTGGTTAGATCATCCTGAGCTGCTAGGCTGATTGCCCCCTTCCAGTGTCACCTTCCCATGTGAAACAAGCAACAGCTGATCAGAGAGGACCAATGAAATTGTGGACTTACCCTGCCCATCATGCAGGGTACAATGAAATTGTGGACCTTTATTGTTTTCACTATTTTTAAAACCATTGGATTAGTGAAACTGGAACAGTAAAAATGCCTCCCCCCCCCCCCCCATCAGTGGAGCAGTGAGAGGCTGGGGTGAAATTGAGAAGGTCTGCCAATTTCTCCTTCTAACATAAGTGACAGCAAGAATGGTAAGACTGTCTACAATCTTCTCTAAGACTGAACTTCCATCCAGATAGAAGGGGACTGACAAAAAAGATTGAGAAATGGAAACCATGGATTAAAGACCCATCCACAAAAAGGAACATGTTTGGTGTTACCTGTCCTGGCATGGGTACAAGGGGGGAGAAGTAGCAGGGGAATCCACAAATCAGGGACCATGCTAACCACTGTCTGGACAGAACACCTGACCACCATCATTGCCAAAGCCAGCAGATTAAAATCCATAGAACAAATTCTTAAGCTAGCTTCATTTCCAGCTGGGTTCACCATAGGAGGTAAGCAGTTTAAGGCTGCTATGTGGATGAGCCCTGAATATTTTAATCTTTTAAAAACATTTTTGTGAATTGTTTTCTACATGCCTTTTAAAAATAAAACAAACTTTTCTCAGTGATTTTTTTCTATAAGCATGATAGCAAGAGGAAGTCTTTTCTCTGCTCACTGAGTTGCTAACACGTGATCCTTAATGGATTTAACATGTGTCACCCAATATTTTCCTGTATATTTCTGGATGTTTGTTTTGGTAACTTAGAAAGAACTTTGAATGGGCCAAAAAGGGAGGAAAAAGGCAAAATAACAGTCTAGATATAGAAAAGAAGTGAATTAAAAGCTGCAAGCTTTAGAACATGTTTACTTAATCACTTGTTTCTTTTTTCTATCCATTCATAATTCCTTCTCTCTTCTCCACCTCCCCCCAGAGAGAAATCAAAGATGAGCACAAACAGGAAATGATATTAAACAAGCTTGCTCTATCCACCCCAGAGTTCATATACTATTTTAACATCAGGCTCAAAGTCAACAGACTACACTGTTCCATTAGGAGAGAATTTCCTTTTGCAAATAACAGGCAAACAAATATTGGAATAACAGGGAAGCAAAACCTGTTATCTGCCAGAAATAGGAATTGTATACCTTTGAGATCTGTGGACTTAGTTGTGCAATTTGGGGAGAATTTCAACCTGTTCCTTGTTTTAATATTCAGCATTTTTGATTTTCTGTGATTTGTTTGCATTCAGGCTGGGAGCACATGGTATAAAAATGAATAAAAATAAACCTCTTTCTTGTTTTTTAAATTGCTTGTTGCCTCTAATATAAATAGTCTGAGCAAAACAGGGATTCAGACTCATAATGTCTTCTGTGCTGGAACCATTCCTTTGTATTTTGTGCTTCAGTTCTGTGGAGGTGGTGGACTGCATCGGGACTCTGATCAAGGTTAGCATGTTCACAATTTGTTGATTGTAACAAATTTATTCTCCATAAATTCGTGTAAGAGACAAATGGAAAAAGTTTGTACTTGTGTACTTTTAAAACAGAAGTGGAAGCAGTAAAAACCATGCTGGGAATATGGTAGTGACTGAGGTTAGCTCTTGTAGCTTTCATGTCTCTGGTGGATATTCACATTATTTGTGTCAAAAGACAGCACACTTGCTGCCCTTATTCCACCTCTGTTATTATTAGGACCTAGCCACGCTTTTTCACAATGAAGCTGGAATGTAGAGCACTTGCCAAAAAGAGAACAAAGTAAGAGCTTCAAGCCTTGAAGAATTAAAAGAGAAGAATGGTGGAAAGGATAGTAACAGTGAGATCTGCCCCAACCAACAGTGTCAGCATTCAAATCCTGATGGTTTCTTTGGCTCCACACCCACTGAGGAGCTCTTGCAGACATCCTCATCAGAATGATCCCCAGTCCTTAAGCCAGCAGAAAAGGATGCTGGCATAAATTGTTCTGCCCCTGCTGCCAGTTCCTGTTCGGGACCGGTAAGCAGGCTGATGAGGAGCGCTGTCCTTAAACATCTATTGCTGACCAAGCTAAGGTGGAAATGATTCCCCTGTTTCTTTTTCCTCCCACCTGCTGATGAGAAAACAACCACTAATCACCCTCCCTAATATGGGGTGGAGTGGACTGGGATACTTGAACTGCAAATTTAGCTCTCTGCGAAGTTGCCAGATGAACAAGTTGCAAGCAGAGTGGGATGCCTGGGGTGAAATGGAAGGGAGTGCCACTCAACACCCCTGCTCAGCCAACTCCTCCACACCTGTGATCTGTTCACCAGGCTGTTTCTGAACACAAGTCTGCCACTCTTCTGAAAGAGTACAAAACCTGTGTTCAAGAGTAGCCTATCTGACAGGTCTCAGGCCTTGAGGAGTGTTGTATGATGGAGCAGGAGGGGATGATGATGAGTAAGCAACATCTTCAGCTAATACTGCAAGGAAATGGCAGGGCTGGCAGTTAGTAACTGGGGGGGTGGGGAGTCCAGTTCTGACCTCATGGCCAGCAAAACCCATAAGTAGATGGTGGAAACTGTGGGAAACATTTGTGATTGGCCCAACCATAACAACAGCAGTTATCACTAGGGCATCTAGTACAACCAAAGTCAGAGTAGAATAGGCACTCCATCAAGGTAATAAAAGCAGTAAACAATACAGCCACTCGAAGCCCCTTGTTAACAGAAACAGTGGAAAACCCATAACATGCCCAACAGTAACAGAACTAGCAACACACAGTTGGCAGAACTTGGCTTTCTTTCACGGTTTACATTGACCGTCTGCATAAATTGATCCCTGACTGTGACAGCAACCACATCGTTGGTGAAGTGTACCAGATCGTATCCACAGCAAAAATTGTGTCAGGAGAACAGAAAAAAACACCACTTTAAAACTGGAACAGTTAAGAATGACTCTTGCATTGCCTCTGCGCTGGGATGGGATGAAACAAGGGCTGTGTCATGAGGACATGTCAGAAGAAAGCTGTTAGGAGAAAGTGAGGAGGAGCCCTAAGATAGCTAGAAATAACATGAGGCAGCATGCTTCTATATTTGTGAAAGGAACAACAGTTTTATCATGTGTAAAGCCACAGGCTGTCTTTTGGGACCTTCTTCCCCTGAAACAGGTGAACAACCACACATCCCAGTGCTTTGGCTTTTTAAATTTTCTCTTGTCTGTTTTTGTATGCATCTGAAAGGCTCTGTTTTGGAGAAGGTCACTGCCACCCCTGCCAGATAGGACTCCAGAATTCCAAAACCTTAGAAGCAGAGGTAGAAAGCTAGTTGTAGTTCATTGCTAACTACAGCTCCCAGCATCCCTTTCCTTTGGCCCTGATGGCAGAGGGTTGCAGTTGAGAGTAGTAGTTCAACAAGAGCTGAGGAGAGGCACCAGCTTCCCACCCCTGCTGTCAAGGTTTTCAAGACTTTCCTTGTCCTGCAAGTTAAACACTCCATGAGGCCCCAATAATAACCCCTTCTGATTTGTTTCGTCCTTAATCAACCCTTCTAATCACTTCAGTACTTATGTGAAACAAGGAAAGGAGGTGCAGTTTCCCTCCTGAGCTACATAAAAATCTGGGGAAAACAGATCTTAAACATCCCATGGAGGAGTATAATTGGGAAGAACATTTAGGATGGTACAGTCCTACAGGTCAGTTTTTGAAATGCTGCAGCATATGCCAAATCTCCTTGACCAGAATCTATAGTGGAGGCTTAATAGGTGAACACAGACCCTTAAAAAACAGTTTGTGCATATCCAGAATTTGATAAAAGGAAATCTTCCAAATTTAGGAGGATATACGTTTTTCAGTGGAGAAAATAAGGTGTTTCTCAGATTGTGTTACAATCAGGCCCATTCTTGCTTGTTTAATTTTGCTCTCTGTAGTTCGAAGTTGAAACCTTCTGTAGAAGAAGCATCTGGATTCTGAGCACCACATGGCAGTGCTATTTGGTTTGTTGCTAATCCTGGCTATTTTCAGAGATCCAGTACTACAAAAAACTCAGGAAGGCCTTAAGTGCCCAACGGGCTTGGCTTCTGGCCAGTCTGAGGATTTCACATGTTTTATTTTCAGGGGATTGAGGGTTAGAATAGTCTGCGCTCTTGAATGGATTATTAATGTTGCCAGAAAACAGAATGTACTACAGGAAGTGGCATCAAATGCCTTCATTTATTCCTGTAGTCCTTACTCACCCATGCCAGTCCTTTATTTCTTTTTACATAGCTCTGAAAGAAGAATTGTTCATAGAAGGGAAACTGCTAACACTTACATTTCATAGGTCTTCATACTCTGACTTTTCAGTTTTTATTATTGTTGAGAAGAATTACAAGTATTCTGAACTAAGGAGAGGTCTGTCATAATAACACAAGATTTAAAGGTGTTAGCTGTATTTATTGCGTTCATCACTGTTCTTAAATCAGTAAAGTAGATGACTTTAAAACTTTGGACCATAGATGTATGCATATTTGAAGTCTTGCATTCTTTCTCTGGCCAAGAAGGCAAGAGAGATTTATTTTGGGACCATTTTCCTCATATCTTGGCTGCTTGACAGGGGCAGTGAATACTCCAGTTCATTTTTCATGTAAAAATGCATGTTCAGTGACAAGCAAACCTTCATCTTGGTCAAGGGCTTACCATCCCAAATTAATGAGAGAAGAATTCATTCTTATGCTGTATTTTTGTGGGAGAAGGATTTTGATAGCAATTTTGCGTTTCTAAAGTAGGGCAAAGAGTATTTGATGTATAAACTTCTGATTCAGTTCCCTCAGAGAATTTGGATGCCCTGTTTATTTCTTAAAACTTTTACAATAACGGGTTGCTGTAGTGCACTTCAAAACCTGACCTCATTTCCTGTGCCAAAACTTTAAAAAGAGAATCTGCTGTCCTTGGTGTCACTGCTTTTTATAACAATCAGGCTATGCTTATGCTTTAGGCTGAACCTGAGGCCACATCTCGCCAATCAGTATGAAAGATAAAAGTATACAAAATCATTCTTCTCAGTTAAAAAATGTGTGACTTTGGAGGTCTTAGTGAATGTATGTTAATATATGGGGAGGGAAGAAGTTAAAAGGCAACGTTCTTATGAGGCAGATCACGGCTCCTTCCAGAGCATTGTATTAATCCATCAGGAGAATGCACTGTTTATTCACAGTTTACATAATTGCCATAGCCTTTAAAGTGATACGTATGCCTCTTTCCTGTGTTATTTTCCCTTTATCTAAAATTTGCTACCTTACCAGCATTGCTATAAATTCAGGAAGTTCAGGGCTGCACTTCTGCAGCCAATGGAGGTGGCTTGTTTTCCATTGAGGGTCCCCCGGCACTTCCTTTCCTAGCTCCTGCGCTCAGTAACTATTTCATGGTTAACCAGAGTACATAGAGTAACTTTAGTCTGCTTTCAACATCCTGCTGTCTGTGGGCTAATCATTCAGAACTGACCTTCTTTTGGTCCCCCACCACAACAAGTTTAATAACCTGCCAGTGTGGTCATCGCCATCCGGATAGATGTCCTCTTTATCCAGATTTGATGCTGTATTGCTATGGCTGTGGAGTTGATAAAGCAGGGCCATTTGTTAGCATTTTAAACAACTGAGCTTCCCTTACACCCCATTCCCATACAGCAGCCTCTCAGAGATTTGTTTTGTTAGGCACAAGGCATAAGGCAAATGACAAATGACAAATAGTTGGATAATTGGAGGAGGTGTACATCAGTGTTGTGTTGTTGTTCGTTCATGATCCAAAGCTTGGGATGGACATTTGACTATTAGCCAGCTTGAGTCTCCAAAAGAGACTTTTGACTGGTTGATATTCTTTGCCACCAGTATTGATGTGTCTGTATGGCAGAAATATAGACATGGCCACAATGATAGCATTTGAAGATCAGCTTAGCTCTGAAAAAGTAAAACCAAATCATAAGTTTTGTTCAATTTTGACATAGGCTGTGAAGGTTTGGAAAAGACAAAAGCAGATGCGAAGCTTCAAGATGGGAGCTTCCTTCTGCAATCAGATGCTGCCACCATTTCTGTGATCTGCCTGGCTTTGGAGTTGAAGGCCCTTTACATCTACAGGACTTCTTGAGAGTACAGAAACCATGCTCTTCAAGCTCCAGCAGTTGCCCTCCACCAGAACTATCTGTTCTTCCCATTCACCATGCTTTGTTGAATTCAGAGCAAGGGACCGCAATTCTTTGTTGACTTTAGAGCAAAGGAGGGTATGATTGAGGGCTACAGAGAATGAGGCAACAACATACATTGGATGGGGCTATAGCAGGGCTGAGATTTCCCTTTTTCCATTCTGAGGGAAAGGATTAGGATGGCTGCTAATTAGAGATACTGTTAGGCTGCATCATTTTGCTATTGTAATCAGAGGCAATAGAAGGGCTCAGGGAGTGCATGCAGCCCCAGGGCCACGAATTGGCCAACCCAGGCAATGGCATGAACAGAAGCTGGTTGGATACGTGGATGAGCCAGACCCTGAATTCTAAAATTCTTCAGGTATGAGAAAGGAATCAGATTTTATAAGTGATAATTATTATTCACTTAGGCTTTATACTTCAGAAGGTATTGTCAGTCTGGGCAATTCTTCCAACAGAGCCCCAGAAGAAAATATAACTTTCTGATCCTCCCTATTATGCATTATTTATATGCCTCAAAAATAGAGCTGTGTAGATGATCTGTATTCTAAATTATAGATTAGCTATGATCCTATACTTAGCTATGATCTTATGATTCCATAAGCTACTCACTGGGAAATTACTTAGTTGGCTTGCATTGGGAATGAGGTCTGCTTTGACAGGCTAAGGCATCTCTTCTTCCCCTCTCCCTGCTGGCCCAACCCATACTTCCCTTGTTTAGCAGGAATGAAACGGGAAGCTTTCATTTCCATTTTGACAGTTGCCCAGGGACTGTCAACTGAAGAACTGCACACTTTGGCCATGGCACAGCTTAACATTATGCCCACAATATGTTAAACAAATTGTGGCCAGTCTTTTTCTTCTTAATGTGTACGCCCCTTTCCCAAGGGGCTCGTAGTAGGAGAAAAACAATGCAAGAGTCGAAGTACATTTTTTTATTGTTCTCATGAGATGAGCAGCTATATAAATTTAATAGGTAGATAGATAGAGCCATACATACATTTTGAGGCTCCTTATTGTAAACAATCTGTTTCTTCTTACTTCCTTACTGAATTGTATTGAGGTTTTTAGACACTAATTAAAAGAGAGCGGGGGGTGTCCTGCTGTCAGGCCAATAATCTATGAAGACAAGGTCCATAAGAGACAAGGAGCGTATCAGATGGAAACCAAATCTTCAAGGCCAGGAAGAAATGGTGTGTGTGGTAGTACTGCCATTTATATGCAGTTGAGGCTGGACGAGCTTCCTTCCTGAACTATTGCCTGAATTGCAATTTGTGGCTTTATTGCTTTCTCTTCCTGGAGCCAGAACTGCCATGGCCAAAATGTGCAGCTTTTCAGTGGCCAGTCCCCAGGTAATTGTCAATAGGAGCTGCACCAATTCAGTTTAAAGTGTCCTATCATGATCCACGCACAACATAACATTTTCAATTAATGATCAACTGGGGAAAGAGATTCCATCAATGTATTGATTAAATGTATTGAATTACGTTTAGTTATTTAATTTATCCATACAAACTGAATATTTAAAGAGGTTAACAACCATTTAAAAAAAAAATTGAAAACCAGTTATAATACAGAAATCCTCATTTAACAACCACTCATTCAGCGACCGTTCAAAGTTATGGTGGCACTGAACGAGTGGTACTTATGACCAATCCTTGAAGTTCTGGCTGTCCCAGCAACCCCCATGGTTACATGATCATGATCTGGGTGTTTGGCAACTGGCTTGCACTTACAACGGTTGCAGTGTTCCGTGGTCATATGATTGCCATTTGAGACCTTTCCTGCTGGCTTCCCACAAGCAAAGTCAATGGGGACGCCAGCAGAGAAAGTCGCAAGTCTCTCCAGTAAGTGGTTTGCACCCTCCCCTGTCCGACAGCAGCCACCTCCAGCCCCGCCGCACTCATGTTGTGCCTTGCGGGACACCTGCGCACCCTCTCCTGCCGGGCAGCAGCCACTTACTTGCCTGCTGGCCTGTTTGCAAGCCACCTGGGACTTGCTTAATGACCTGTGATCCTTGCTTAATGACAGCAACCGAGAGTGCCGGAGTTGCTGTCACTAAGCGACGAGGTCACGTGACGTGGTGCTTTACAGCCTCATCACTTAGCGATGAAAATTCTGGTCCCAGTTACTGTCGTTAACCGAGGACTACCTGTAAGCATAAATATTAAGATCGTAGTAAAAACAAATAAACAGCACCATCAAAATGACATCTTAGCTCCTTTCCTAAAGGCAGATAGATCAACTACCTCACCTCCCAAGAAATTATGTTAGTTTGAGAGTGAAGCAAAGGACCTTTCACAGTGGATCTGTGAAAATAAGAGCATCCTTAAAGGAATTTTCATCGAAGACTTTAATATGCAAACAGGTTCATAGCAAGAGAGGCAGTTCATTAGATAGTCACATTCTAAGCTATTTAGGCATCATACATCCTTGTTACCACACGTTGGCTAGCAGACCAGCTATTGTATTTTGCTAATTGAAGCTGCCAAACATCTTTCAAGGGTTGCCCCATGTACCATCAGTCAGTTTGAGTTATAAAGTTTAAAATAAATAAAACAGATTTATTTATGAAATGTATAGGCTGCCTGACTCCATCACAACCCAGGGTAGTGCGTAATACAAGACAACACTATGCAATATCATACAAAAACAAACATCCAGGAAAAATAACCCAGACTTAAACAGACCAATCATCCCACAAGGATTCCCCCACTCTAGCCCAAGGCTTGAGGGGAGAACCAAGTTTTAAGAGTTTGTATAAACTAGATGATTTCTAGTATAATCGCTACTTTTTTTTTTTTTAAGAAGCCAAATTAAAAAAAAAAAATTGATGGTTGGAAGTTTCAGCAGATAGTTAATAGCTACGATGAACTACAATTTGTTAGGTCTGAAAGATGTGAAAACTGGGGATAATAGAAAACAGAAGCCAAAGCCTCACCACTCCTTGTGGCTGTGCCAAAATGGCGTGCAGGAGGCCAAAACTCACCACTGCATGCTCTCATAATGGCTTCAGTCTGTATTAAGTGTCTCTGTCATGACCGTTGCGGTCAACTTGCTGTCCAGAAAACCGTTTTCCGGATAACAGGATTCTGGATTGTATCTGTAGAAGCTTGAAGTATTCGGTGTCACATACAGTACATTTCACCTGGGAAATAGATTACTGTACAAAAGATAGTTTGCCCAAAGCCACTCTTGCTAACTCTTTAGGACCAGCCCTGAATTGAAATCCTTTGTGTTTTCTCTTCTCTGGAAGAGGTAATTAGAGCCCATTTGCTTTGATTTTTTTCTTCCAAATCTATCAGTTATATTTCCTGCTTTCAGGAACAATTGAGCATTCTATGATCCTTGCAGTTATTCAGCCTGATAGCTCCATAGTATTACCGCCTTCTTCCTTACGGCTTGTGAACATGAGAGCTTGTCAGATGAACTGTTCCTCATCTTTTGTTAGCTTTAAATGCAAATGTGAGCTACCTTTCCCAAGATTGTGACTCTAAAAGAACTATTTCCCAATTCCCAAGATTAACAGTGCGTACATCTGCTATATGCATATATGCACTATTTCAGTTAAAAGTTCCATAGATTAGTTCCTGGCTGTAGATATGTGCACAAATGAGTTTTTGGTTGTGGAATCCAGAGGCATCTAATAAGACTTCACCATTCTGTCAGAAAGCAATTAAAATTTTTAAGTACAATTGCCCAAATCCACCCTGTCTCTTAGATACCTGCAGACATAGTGTATGATGGACTGTTTTTAACTAAAAACGTCTAGAGAAAACGTATAGTGGTTAATAGTTACATATTTTGTTAGGTAATTGTACCAAGCATTCCCTGGCTGGGATTAGGACTAATCTGTAGGATTCATTATTTATTCATCTTAATAGTTCCATTCCCCTCTCTTCTCTCTTTGGAATAATTCATGAACCCACTTCACAACAATGAAGTGTTAAAAGGTTACAGTTGATTTGAGAACACTGTGTATTTATATGTTTTAGATGGCATTGCTTTGACCTTTATTCAATTGCTTACAACCATCCCAGAAATATAGATGATGATGATGATGATGATGATGATGATGATGATGATGATGATGATAGCTTCTAAGTCTGGCATAGTAATAAGCTTCCAAATGGACTATTTCAAAGGAGAATTTATGTGACTGAAAGTATCTCATAAGAGAGAGCCATAATTAAGTTGTGTCCTTACTACAGACATGCCCTGGAAATATCTTGCTTCTACATGTCCCCATGGTGTCAGCTTTGTCTCATTAACTATCTCCAAACCCATGGACAGAGAGCTCTCCTCTTTACATTGGAGTTCTTCAACCCAGCAATCAGCCTTTTGGCGGCTGCCAGTAACTATGTCCTGCTTTTTCCACCTCCAGGAAAAAAAGAGAGAGAGGGAGAATGGAGCCAGAGAAGCACATCTTGGATCTCAGGGGAAGGAGCATGCACAGGAGTAGCCCAAAGTAACCAATAGAGGACAGGATCATTCTGCCTTCTTGGGTTATCTGACTGTGCCACTGTCAGCTTTATGAGGTAGATCAGACAGGAAACATGACCAGATGAGCTAATTCTACTTTACTGTAAGGTTACATTAACAGAATCTTATAAGTCTGAAAGTACTTCTCTCCCCCATCCCCTTTACAACCCAAAAACTAAGGAGGTTCTCTTCTGAGCCCCTTGCCCCACCCACATTCCTACTGAGGGCCAAACTGCCTTTTATCTGACTGTTCCCTTGATTGCATCTCATTGCCTTGTCTCCCAAGGTGATTCCAACATACCATTACAGCTACTGGCTGACTGGTCAAGAAGTGCAACAGATTGCCCTCACCCTTAACTATCACTGGTTACTATCAGTTTAAAGGGAAACACTGTAACATTGGTACAGCTAACCACAACTGATCGCTCCCTCATAACTGATGGTTCCCTTGACATGTGGGCTGAAGATGAGATGACAGTAATATCACTGAATCATGATAGAATAAGGTTGTCAAAGGTTTTTTTGTACTGTGGTGGGATGCAAGTGAGGAAATGCTCATAATCAGGAAGCACCATTCAGCAGTAATTCAGAACAGAGGCAATAGAGGGAAGATAGGAATGTCACGCTGGTATAATTTTTGGCTGACTCCAGGATGGGTGGATAACATTTTAACTCAGCAGCAGAGAAAGGCCCTTAGAAGAGCAAACTGGTAAAAAGGTGTGAAAGTGCCATGGATAAAATATAGACACACACACACACGTATATATTTCCCTAATATTAAAAACATGTATTGTAAATGCTAGAGAGCTTCAATCAGACTTATAAATATTTATCTCAGAAATCTACTTTCTAAAATTGTGCGGTCTCAAATGTAACAGTTCTTCTAAAACTAAATCTAGAATATGTCAAGGCAGGTAAGATCCCTTTCCTGCCTTCAGTTTCCAGTTAAAAGATTAATAGTAACAAATTAATTTTTAAATACTGGGGGAAAGGATGTCCTCATCTCACCATTTTCTGCTGATCCCACATGCACAAAGTTTAGTTCTGTCTATGACTGTTCACAAAGTACCCTGGGGCACCTTAAAAATTAAGCGTAAATGTGGCTTGCATTTACATGTATTAAAGGCCAAAATCAGATCCTGAAGTCTTATCCAGTGTGCCTATTTTAGGCATATGCATACAAATATGCAAAAAATAAATTGTATGGCCCCCAGTCCATTAAATGTGAGAGGTACACTCTGTAGCATTTCTTTCCAAAGCTCAAATGTAAGATAAACACAAAATATCATTTGCAACAATTTCATGCTGTCCTTCTTTCAAGTGCTTCTGCCAAAATCAGACATATCAGTAAGTTTGATTCTATATGTTTGAAATTTGATTACATCCAAAGTTTTCTCTCCTGCTGTAGGTATTAAGTTACCATAGGCAAGTTCTTTTGCAGACATGTCTCTTCCTGTTTGTCTCAGTGAAGCAATTCAGCAAAATCTTTAAAATGTACAAATTGTAGGATTCTGGAAATGTATAATCTGGTTGAACTGCTGAGCCACAGCAAAACCAAAATGATAACTAATTGTGTCACATGTTTTTTGTCAAAATTTGTCATGCCAATGCAGGGAAAATAATAGGAACGGGCATCAGTCTTCTGACAGTTTCTAAAAGAGTAGCATCAAACCCTTTGCAGGCGGTGGTGGCCATGTAGCAGCTGAAAAAGAGAGAAAGTCTCTTTCCCAGAAAGTCATCTCTTTGAAAAAATTGTTCCCAGAGAGTTTGCTTGGGGGAGCCTAGATGCTGATTAAAGGGATCTCAAACCTTCAAGGAGTCAGATCTGGACCTACTTCCTTGAAATAAAAAGAAGGAAACTGTGCTACTGACTAGTCCTAGAAGATGCTGGGGTCAGAGTGTACAGCCTGCTTGCTGTCAGATACAAGAAAAATGTCTGTCCAAGGAAGCAAAAGCAGGGCTGCTTATAAGTAAAGGGCTATTCCTTATGAGTAGGAACTCTGCAAAGATGTACTAAGCTTCAGCTCAGTTTTCAAAACAAAATGCATTGCCCACTTTCCAGGACCCACACCTCAGTTTTGCAACCATTATCTTGCTTCACAGAGATGTGGACATTGCCCTCATGGATATCCTCTTAAGTTTATGAAGTTTATGGAGATTAGCACATGCACAGAGACTGCATGCAATCTTGTCAGCTTCCATCTCCTGTCCTTTGGCTCAGTTAGGAATCTGAGAGAGCCAGCTAGATGTGCAAACAAGGGTGACCCTGCTTGAAGCAAGATAGCCTGAATGATAGGGTCTTCTGATCTTTCGTTTGGAAGAACA
Organism: Python bivittatus; assembly: GCF_059951505.1. Lineage (NCBI taxonomy): Eukaryota > Metazoa > Chordata > Lepidosauria > Squamata > Pythonidae > Python > Python bivittatus. Next base: position 9,620,318 of record NW_028277040.1, read on the forward strand.
CTATACTGTAAAAAGAAAGCTGAGGGGTTTTGTACTGCTAGATTTGGAGAGAGCAACATAGAAGGAGTCTGGAAACTGAGCCCAGAAATAAAGTAAACATGATCGTGTAGCTGGTGAGATGAACAAAAACAGTTCTTGGCAGAGAGTAATTGAATGATTGGGTATCTGTTTCCAGCAATATCTTTTATATGCATTTATTGGAGTTATGTTATGATTAATAATAAGGACAGCCTTGATGAGAGCCAATTTCTTAAATTAGTTTCATTGGAACCTTTTCATGTAACAGAGTTCATCCTCATTCTTGACTCTACTTTACATACAGCTATGTAAAAATGAAAATCACATTGTTCCCATTTCTCTTTCTGACTTTAATAATTTACTAAACAGATGAATGTGTTGCATACAGAGTTGCTTGTACAATAATTCTATTTTCACATAATGTTGCAAATTAAGGATGGGACACATCATATATGTATCTATTTATTTAGAAGGCCACCCAACTCCATGAAAACTCTGGGCAGCGTACATTGAAAACAGTAAGAACAATAAATCAAGGAAAGAACAATGCACATGCAGAGAAAAACATTCAAACTAACATATAAAATATGACAAGGGGCTCCCCATCTCTGTAAGCCAAGTCCTAGGGAAACATCTAGGCCCTCAAAAACTTTTTAAACATTGTTAGGATGGAGGCCATGTAGATCTTTGGAGCATATAGTTCCGGACGGCAGGCATTTTGACAGAAAAGACAATTGTAAGTGTGTGTGTGGAGGGGGGGGGGTGATCTTTTTTCATTCTCTGACCAGTGGGAAGGCCAGGATAGTCTTTCATAGTTGTAGGAGGAAGGCAGAAGACTGGTCAAAAGCTACACAACTTACACTGGAGGACCTTTTGATCAACTGCAATTGCTCTCCTTGTCACACTGTGCAATAAGAGCCACAAAGTCATTAGCTTCTTTGGGCTGGGCTGAGGATTCTGTCTTGTTCACTGTGTGCTTTATCAGTGTGGAGGCAAATTACTATGCAAAGTCCTGGCTGGTCTTATAATCTTTTGAATCCAGATTTCTGTTGGGCACAACATAAACCATTCATTTTGATTCTGGAGGTAGTTTCAACTTTTTTGTTCAATGTGGCCTCTAAATCCATAGATATTCTTCAGAGGACATTTCTTCATCACTCTGGTTTTTTTCCCAAATAAGGAGAAAGTAACTGCTCTTGGAAAGAATGTAATTAATCTTTAATGCACATATTAAGTACACAAAGAAGTGTCAGGAGCCTCTTCCGCTTGTCCTCACTGAAAAAAAAGTCCTTGTAAAAATTATCAGGAGGCAGCAAATCCAAAGCAATTAG